>NC_142010.1:157147400-157170297 GCF_049901735.1 Notechis scutatus | reverse complement strand
CCCTGGGGAAGATCATCTTGCATTTTTGTTATTTGGTACACACATTAAGAATTGCAAACTGACTTTATCCTAATCAGAATAGCCTTAGGAAAAAAAATTAGAATGGGAGAAAGCCAGTGACCCTGTTTCAAGAGGGAACATTTCTTTGATCTGGAAAATCTCATTCACAGAAGGGTTCTATAGAACAGTGATCCCCAACCTTTCTTATGCCGCGCCCGGTATCCCCAACCTTTTTATGGCGCGGCCCGGTACTGGCATTAGCTGGCGCCGCCATCTTTTTGATGAAAAGTGCTTCCGGTGACCTCACGGAAGCACTTTTTCATCAAAAAGATAAGCGGCGTATGCGCTCGGTGAGCTTTTCTGGGTAGAAATGGCTTTCTACCCGGAAAAGCTCACGAGCGTTGGAGCCACCATCTTTTTGATGAAAAGTACTTCCGGTGAGCTTTCTACCCGGAAAAGCTCACCGGAAGCACTTTTTCGTCAAAAGATGGCGGCGCCTTAGCAAACCAGCGGCCCGGTAGGACTTGTTCCACGGACCGGGACCGGTCCTTGGACCGGTGGTTGGGGACCCCTGCTATAGAACACTCTTTCAATGGATTAGAAGTTTAGAAGTAGAATTTCCAGAGAGGAACATCTCAACTGATTTCCTAGAAATTTGTGTATTGGCTGCAGATAGTTAAAAGAAATAATAAGAGAGAAAGGGGGTGGGGGAGAGACTTATTGACATCCTAAAAAAGAAAACCAGAACAGGTTACAGGAATAAATATATGAATGTGATAAAAGCTAGCCACTTGTGGACGAATATAGTAAATAGTGTTGGTGTGAATGATGTGTTCCTGGCCAACCTGCGCAAGGCTGAACTTGAGCACCTAGTCCAACAGTGGCACGACCGCCTCGAGCAGTTCGGGCTCCGGTTGAACCTAAAGAAGTCCGAATACCTGACCACTGACAACGAAGCGACAGGTTCCATCCACGTGAACGGGCAGGAGCTACCGCGCGCCTCCACCTTCAAGTACCTGGGAACTACTCTTGGGGAAGAAGGCCTACTACAAACTGAGGTGGCAGCCAGGATCAACGCAGCGTGGGGCAAATGGAAGTCCGTCACGGGCATCCTCTGTGACAAGAAGATGCCGATGCGCCTGAAGGCGAAAATCTATAACTCTGTGGTGCGCCCGTGGCCATATACGGCGCAGAGTGCTGGCCGGCGACCAAAGAAGTCGAAAGCAGACTCCAGACAATGGAGATGCGAATGCTCCGATGGTCGGTAGGCCTCACCCTACTTGATCGCGTCAGGAATGAAGAAGTGCGCAGACGGTTCAACGTCGTGCCCATCCCCACGGTCATGAGGCAGTCCCGGCTACGATGGTTCGGCCATGTGAGTCGCGCCAAGGAAGAATCCATCATCAAATCTGTGATGAAGGTGATTGTCGGAGGAGCGAGACCGCGTGGTAGACCTAAGCAACGCTGGATGGACACGATCAAGGCCGATCTAGAGATCGCGAAGGCAGACCCGACATACGTGGCAGACAGAGAGGCGTGGAAGCAGTACTCAAGGACATTAGCGGACCTCGCCAGAGCGCGAGACAAACGCTGAAGAAAAAGAAGAAGAAGAAGAGTGTTGGTGTGAACTAAATAGGATAGCATAGGATAGGTTGGATAGGATAGGATAGGGAGCTGGAAGGGATCTTGGAGGTCTTTTGGTCCAGCCTCCTGCTCAAGCAGGAGAACCTATACAATCTCAGATAAGTGGCTGTCCAGTCTCTTCTTAAAAACCTCCAGTGATGAACCCACAATTTCTGAAGGCAAGCTGTTCCACTGGTTAATTGTCCTTACTGTTAGAAAGTTTCTCATTAATTCCAGGTTGCTTCTCTCTTTGATCAGTTTCCAACCATTATTTCTTGTTTCATTTAGATTTAGTTAGATTTCTGCCTTTGGTGTGGCTATATGGAGAAATCTGGATGACTTGCCTGGAATGAAGAACTCAGCATAAGCAAGCTCTTCTTGAACAACCTGATTCTTAGAAGAACAGAAAAATAAAGATATTGCCATTGTCATTAGTCACAGACTCAGTGATCCCTAGAGACTGGTTTATTTTTTTTTAAAGTCCCAGCCACAAAGAATATTCACCTCTGAATTCATCTGGTAATATCTGGACCACTACTCTGAAAGAACTGAAGAAGCTTCTTGGATGAGAAGTGAAATGTTTTCAAGAAAAAAAAAACACCAAGAAAGTCCAGTTGCCTTTTGAAAAGCACCTTTGGAATAGCTCAGTTTTGAGCAATTAAGAAATAGAGGAATGCTAATTCAAAATGATTTTTTTAAATTTCATTATTCTGTATTCTAAAAAGAGGAAGCTCATTCACAAAGATTGTTAAGCCTGAATTCCCCAACGAGTGTTAAGGAAAACAAACTAAACAGAATGTGTAGCGTAGTCAGATAGGCAGACAGGTAAATGTGTGAGATAAGTTTGTATTTTAGTTAATACGCAGTAAAAAACAGATACGCTTGTGCTATCAAAAATATAGTTTATTCCATTAGGAATTATAGCATAGTCAAAATAAACGGTCCATTAGTCATGTATCATTTCAGTCAGTCCAGTCGGGGATACTCAATTTGCAAAGTCCGTGTTGAATAGCCAATGTCAGTTCACTTACAATAAATCAGTCCGTATTATCTCTTCTCTCCGTTGAGAAATCAACACTCCTTTCTCTCCTCCGTTCCAGTAAGGAAAACGCAGTCATCAATCCATCCAGTAATTAGGGATCATTAAGCCAGAGAGAGAGAGCTGCAATTGACTTGCTTCTTTTATGGTGCTTTTACAACCACACCCTTAATTACATTCTTGTAGTTAAAGTTACACACACTTTAACCAACAAACCATGATAACTTATTTATTATTTTTTACCCAAACCAGTTAGGGTAAACAATGTTATCCCTAACTGACTGTATGCTTTAATGTTGATGAAATCAGCAACTGTTTTGATTGGGGGAATAAGCAAGGGAAAGAAGTGTGAACAGGAAAGAGAGACTGAGGTACATGCATAAAATATGTAGAAATCTGGGAATATGCCACCCCAATTGTCCCCTATCACCCATATACAAGGGGTATGTGTTTTTTGCAAGAAAACTTAAGTGGAATAAATAGTTTAGATATCCCATTGAAAAGCAACAAAATGCAAAAATCAGAAAATCAGTGATGGATATGAAAATACATGATACGCAGATACAGCAATACAGAACGCAGGACACACAGTTGAAGAGATACCTTTGCCCCAAGTCCCATAATTCCTCTTTCTATCTTCTTTCTCCCTCTTCTCCTTCCTTCTCTCTTGAGGCATTAACAGCTGAGGAAATCAGCTGCCCAGTTTCTATCAGTTATGTGAAAGGAATCCCTTCTTCAGCAATAAGAGCCAGCTGTTTTGCATCTAGAAATGGGTATCTCCTTTTTGAGTTGAGGTCTGAATTCTAATGTTTACATCAGATATATTGTGCCTTTCAATAATAAAAGTTTCTTGAAGATTCAAGCTAGGGCTTTCCTTTAGGAGACAGCTTTGGATCAAAAATTGGTTTCTGAGGAGACTTCCGGTTTGTCGGCTTCGGCAGCGGCAGGGATTCGCGATCCTGCGCGATCCCTGTTGCGCTAGCTGTCTTGGTGCCTCCGATCCGGACGGGTTTGGAGGCTAAGGTTGCCCTGTAGAGGCAGCCAAAGATAGGAGGGATCCGGACAGGGGGTTGGGGTTTTCGCAGACCCCTTCCCCCACCTGGCTTAACCCTCTTTTCTCAAGGCGGTGGAGCGGCGGTCAGCAATGGCCGCCACAAAGAAGCTGACAGCTGGACAAGATTGTGCTGGAGGAAGAAGGAGAAAGTTCTGAAGCGAAAGTTTTTTGGCTGAACTGGGACTATAAGATACAAGTAATATCCTGAAAATCCTGATTTTTGAAAGATACTTTGTTTCCAGAAGAGATTTACAAGCGAGTGAAAATGCTTAAAGAGAAAGTTTACTCCCCTTCCACATGGATTTAACAAATGGATATTGAAAATCCTGCTATTTTACAGAAGGTAAAAATTTAAAGCTTTCTGTTATAAGTGGGAAGGGAGAGGACAAAGGAAAATTTTTATTAAGATTTTGTTGGAGGAGATGCCTGGAAGATTTTGAGATTGGAAGTTAATTGCAATAAGACTTTAAAATACAGATTGGTTTTTTTTTTCCCTTGCCAATTGATATTACCCCAGGAAGAAAAAGTGTGAAGAACTTTGTGCTCTGTTTGGATTGTTTGATGACTTTGGGATTTTGGGGAATTGTTTCAAGCTTTGAATTATCTTGGTTGTTTTAAGAAGAAGAAGAAGAGAAAAAAGAAAAAAAAGGTTTATAATGGCTTTATCTGTTGATGAACTGAGAGAGAATATGGTAAAATAAAAAAAGAAGGTAAAGACGGTGTGAGAGAAATTTTTCACTTTTTAGAAATGGTGCTTGCCACTTATCAACAAACGCAGCAATTAATGGAGGAGGAGGAGGAGGAGGAGGAGGAGGAGGAAGAAGAAGAAGAAGAAGAAGAAGAAGAAGAAGAAGAAGAAGAAGAAGAAGAAGAAGAAGAAGAAGAAGAAGAAGCCATCTTTAACGAGTTTACAAAGTTGATTAAAAGGACATAAGACTTAAAAAAACATCCAAGAAAGAGAAAAATAAGATGCAAAATCAATACAATGTTAGAAAGCAAAAAAAGAGAAATACAACAGAGAGGGGAAGCTAAGGGGGTAAAAGACCAGATGGGATAAGATAGGAAGGAAGAAGGGAAAAAAGCCACAAAGGTATGAAACAAGATGTGGAAAAGAAATCTTTTTTAGGGATAATGGGTAATGCATAACTTTGTTCCAAAATGTTTCTGCAAGGTACATGATAGTATTGTAGTATTTGTATTAGAAATAGAAAATTAGAATTTTTAAGATTTAAGTAAAGATTAAAACATTAAAGGTTTAATAATGATAGATTTTAAGATTTAATAAAATATTAAAAGGAATGTTTAAAATACTTAGTTTAAGTATAGAGTTTATTTGACTATTGTGTGGATGTGTGTATGAACTTATTATTATGGTATTTGTTTTTGAGATAGATAATTGGAATGCTATGAGATTTAATGTTTAATTATATATTTAATTACTTTATGGATTTACTATTTTAGTAAGTAGAATGTACTAAGCAGAATTAGATAGGGAACTAGGTGTTACCTTAAATGTTAATTTAGGGGAGCGATGGAAAGGCATCATACTTCGATTAGTGATTTCAGGAGAATTTTTTTTTTTCCTAATATGAATGAGATAAATGGATAATTGGAAAAGAATGGACAAAAGATACAAATATAATGATTTAAATTAAGATGAAATAAATAAAATAGAATTAAGAAGAGTGGAAAGCGGGGAGAAGTTATAATGAAGATATAGAAGGGTAATAAGATAGGTAATGGCATATAAGTTGAACATGAATTTAATTGAAGTCCATACAAAGAGAGGTAATCCGGGGCCAAGCTACTTTTTAAAAAGAAGTTTTATGTTTTTGTGTTTTGTGTGTGTATGTTTGATTGAGATTTAATAAAACCTTGGGAGAAAGCGAGAAGAATATTTGTAAACAAGGCAGAGGGAAATATGAAAATGATGAGTATAAAATTGATAAATATAGAAGAAATGTAATTGAATAAGAGCAAAGAGAAATAATGAGAAATTTGCTAAAAAATATTTAAGTGGAAATGGGATATATTAGAATTATATTGTATAAAACAATGTTTTATCTGCCTTGTAAAAATTATAATGGAAAGAGGTTTAATGTCTTTAATGTCTAATGATGCTTTGTTTGTCTTTAAAATTAATAAAATTTGTTTCAAAAAAAAAAAATTGGTTTCTGCTAAGCTGACCAATTACATATCGCAAAACTGAAGGTCTGTGTTAGTAGAAGCAGATAAGTAGGGAGATGCCAGCAGAAGCTTTATCCCCTCCCATCACCAATTCTTCCCACACTAGATACTCTGTCTTGCCTCCCCACAGCCCAGACAGCCTTCTGGGACAGGAACCTGAACCTTGGCCTTGCAATCAAGAAATGTAAATGTTTACATGTTACTCATTTCTGATGCTCTGACAGAGGAGAACTGCAAGTATTTTCTCTCTCTGGGTCTATGCTTGAGGGTTGGAGCTTGGCAATCCAAATTTTCCACTCTTTTTAATGAATGGGTCAGCAGTTCTGTACCCACCTGCTACCAAAACAATTCAATAGAGGTTTAGGACCATTCCTTCTCAAGAAGAGGCTGGAGCAAGGGGAAAGGACCGCAATGTTCTTCAGAATACCAACCTGAGGATGAAAGTAGAAGGGACTTCTGCTAGACATTTGTCATGCAGCATTTGACAAGAGGAATGCCATGAATTCCTTCTGTGTTTTCTTCCATTCCTCTCACACAAACATAAACAGAGAAATTAGATTGGCTAAAGCTCCTTTGACATGGAACCTCCACAGTAAAGCCTTTAGTTTGGAAGCAGCCTTACAATCACTTGACTGTTAAAAATGTTTCGGCCTGGATGTTTTATGAATTCTCCAGAAGATATTGTTACATCAAAAAAGCTAATAATATTTGTGTGTCATTTAGGATTCAAAAATCCTCCTGAATCAGTCTAAATTCCATTATTGGGAGAATGGTTGATTCTGGCATGACTGTGAACAAGTTATTAACATCTCTTGCACAGACTATCAGTAGTTATCAGAAAATATGTGTGTTAGATGGTTACCATAAATAATGATAGTAAAGCAAAAAGCATGTTCGGGGATCACTGTGATCAACCTGTAAAATCCTACTCTAATGTATAGGTCATTAGAACTTTTCCAAGGGTTCCATTACAGTGTAATAGATTTAAGCAGCTCCCTTTTTGAAGGGTAATTTATGCTCCTCCCTTCCAGATCAAAGGAATGTCATCACACTGGTTCTTTTTTCTTTACTTAAGTGGGACTGTAGACTAGTCTTGGAATCTTTCAAACTGGGCAGCCAATTTCTTTTACAACACATGATATTCTAAAGTTGTTTTTCTTTGTTATTCATGTGTATTCTAACCAATTAATAGAACCACTTATGGTGCATTTTGGGCACCTTAAAAGTTGACACCTTTTGTCTTGGCTCCTGTACTTTCTAGAGCAGTGGCCCCCAACCTTTTTTGTGCCACGGCCCGGTACCGGCATCACAAAATGATCCGCGGCCCGGTACCGGCATCAGCACGCATGGCAAGGTGAGCCGAGCGACCGGCCAGCCAGCCGTCCCCTGCTTCTCCCCGCCACCTTCAACTCCTCCTTTGTACCTTTGTCGATGGGCTTGGGACGGCTTTGGGACGGTCACTCGGCTCGCCTTGCCTTGGGTGCTGAAAGAATCCTCGCGCCTTAGTTTTGTTAAGCCGCCCCCTTCGATGAAACTAAGCGCGAGGATTCCTTCAGGACAAACGCCGCTTTCCAACCGGAAAATCTCACGGAAGCACTTTCTCATCAAAACAAGATGGCGGCGCCCAGAAAACCGGCGGCCCGGTGAAAATGTTCCACGGACCGCTACCGGTCCGCGGCCCAGTGGTTGGGGACCCCTGTTCTAGAGGACTTTCTTCCCTGGCTTGATACACCTGGACCTTGTTCATTTTAATGAACTGTAATTTTTTTTTTTTAAAAAGCTCAGGTTTATTTTTTTAAAATGTAGTCACAGGAACTACCATTTAAATGTGCCTCTAACATGTCAGGCTTTGTGTGGATTTCAGGCCCAGAAAGCCATAAACTATTGGGTTCTGTGGTACCCTAAACCATAAGAAAATAAATCGCATTATGGCTTATATTGCAATAAGCCATATGCAATATGCAATACACAAGGCAAGTTTGGAGATTGCAAAGCTGGTGGTTTAGCTTTCCAACCTTGGTGCTCAGTTATGGTATTAATTAAGTAAATAGATTTAATGTATGCGACATTTCCTTTTTTTTTATTGCCTGCTTAATTTAAAACTTTCAGCTGACTTTATCTCTTCTGCTCTCTTACATTTCCATCTCATTTCTACTGCCTGTATTGGCTAGGCTTAAAAGCCACGAGCATACTCATGGTAAGATGAAGAAATGGAGACGTGTTTGGATGCAATTGAATGTTCATCTGAGAAGAACCAGAGAGGAAAAAAAAGTGATGGGCTGGCCAAGCCCTTGGCAACTTTCTGAGGGCCCAGTGGAAGCAGAAGCAGGCTGTTTAAAACCCCACTGATTTCACAGGAAGCTTTCAAAGTCAGGCTCTTGTTTTTATATCCTGCTCCCTGGGAATGGAATAAATTCATAAGTGATATGAAGCCGTTGTTGGCTTTAACTATGATTTGTGAAATAATCCACAAGGATCGGGTTCATCCAAGATGAATAGAATAGAATAACAGAGTTGGAAGGGACCTTGGAGGTCTTCTAGTCCAACCCACTATACCACTTCAGACAAATGGTAATCTTTTTTAAAACTTCCAGTGTTAGAGCATTCACAACTTCTGGAGGCAAGTTGTTCCACATCGATTGTGGCTTACCAAATATAATGGCTAGGTTCTTTGTAGCATGCTACTGTCATCTCTAGAGTGATCGGGAGGGTAACAGAAATGGATGATCCAGCACATTGGAGGTTTTCTGCTGGCATAGGATGGAAAACATTTGTTTCATTCCAAAATATCTTGTCTCAATGAGAGGGAGGCTATGTCCTCTGCAAATGATTCGTGGGAATCCTTCTTCAAGCTGATCACTCAGTTATAGTCAAAACTGATGTTTTCTCAATGGTTGTTTAACAATACCATGTCAGTGTCCTCAAAAACTGGGAATTTTCTTTCAGATGTTGAAATAGAATATTGGTCAGAGTATGGAAGAGTTATATTCTGTAAGTAGTAGGAGTGCAGAAGCAAAAAAAGGACCAGGACAGGTTTGACTGCAGAGAGGTTTGAGTTGGCCACTGGTGAAGCATCATATAACGCAATGGCTTCATCAGAAAATCTGATATATGCTTTCATAGATATGCCCCTTGCTGTAGAGAAGCTCATTTGCAGGATCCAATCTGGGCCAGTCATCAGGATCAGAGGTTTAGTCTTCTGAGCTTTTTGATTCATGCTGGAGTCCATCCTCACAAGTCCATAGATTTGCCTTCATTTGTAAGTTCATTTGCCTCCAACATGCTCTGAATAAGCATCTACAAATGTGGCAGCTTTTACAAGTTACACCAGATAGCCAAATGGACTCTCACCTAAGGGAAAATAAATTTCCTCTTAGAAATTCTTGCCTCCTGAGAGTGGGGAAAGCTTAACAAGGCAATGCATATTTGCAGTTTTAATGTTGCTGGTGTGGAAATTGTGTACCTTCAGCAGCTGAAATGTCAATTTCTGCTGTGTAGCACTCACATTACAAAAAAATAATAATAATCATGGAGCACATGAGTTCACATTCTTATTCCCCAATGAAAATTGGCTGCTAAAAGTCAATATGTTGCCAAAGCTTTCTGTTTGTTGTGTTGAAATACAGCAGAGAAACTAGGGAACAACTTTCATACAACATGTCAAATCTTCAGGACAGAGTGTGGCATGGATTGGGTAACTGCTCCTTGCTGATACAGGTCAAGAAATAGCCCAAATGGGTTAAGCTCTAGTAGGCTGCTGGCAGGCAGATAGATGTGTCTTTTATTCAACGAAGAAGTACAAGGCTGGAGGTCTCACCTTCTTGTGTACCAGAGCCTTTGAGGGCACTACTATGTGCTTTCAATTTCTAGTTCTTTATAAGAAAGGCAATGAATGAATGGAGGAGGGTGCAAACTAAAAATATGCGGTTGGGTTCCAGGAAAGAATATTCCAACCTTACTCTGACTTTCTTCAGAATTAGCTGCTGGAACTGCCAGCGTGGATCTTAATGTGACTCCCTTGCCAGTTTCAAATTATTGCAGTGTTTTGCTCAACTCATGCCCAGTTTTCTATCCTGATGTGATGTTTGCTTTGCTTCCAGGGCTTTTAAAATGATAACAGTTATGCATATGTAATGCATAATACAGTATATAAATTAAGAAACCACGTGTACTGTAACTTGTTTTTATTATTAGCAATGCTTATTGAACAATTTGATGAACAACCATTACCAACACTTGTAGTTTATAATTCTGCCTGCACTTTTATCAAGGTATTTTTAAACAGTGATAATGGAGTATAAATTACTATGTTCAATTATTCAATTATTTTTAAAATACTATCCTTGCAGCCTGATCTATTTTAAAAAGATGTTGACAGGACAGAATAACAGTACTTGTAACAGGGAGCCCATTTCCATAATTATGGCATTCTTCAGGTTCTTGACTATTTTGACTAAATAGCTCCAACAAAGAATGTTGGAATGCTACAAGGGTGTGAAATGAATCAGCTAGACTAGCCAGTGTAAGACACAAATATCACATCACACTTGTACTATAAGATCTGGTCTGGTGGGGTGACAATTTGCTTTCTAAATACAAATTAGAGTGCTAATAATTTTTAAGCTTCTGATATACAGTACTTAGGACTTAACTAAGGAAATGTCTTTCCCATTATGAATCTGCCTATATGTTAAACAGAATACCAGAGGCTACTACTTGTCTCACCTTCTGGTGGTTTGGAAAACAGGTTGACCCCTCTTCTCTGTGGCAGCCCCTCGAATATTGAAATACTGCTATCTTGTCACTCCTACTTCTTTTCACTAGACTAGACATACCCAATTTCTGCAATGTTTTAGCCTCTAACTCCAAAAAGAAGTCCAAATGAAAAGCTGTCACATTCTCTTTCCTTATAATATCACTAAGCATCTATCCCTAACATCAGTTTTCGGCCCAGACCATAAGGAGACCTAACCCTAATCCCAACCCTAAACATGGGTTAATTTTCATTTGAAAGAGATTTTCCCATGTAATATACAGTGTTCAAAAAAAAAAAAAGGTCTGATCATAAAGATGTCACATTCTCTTTCCTTATAATACCACTAAGAATCCATACCTAACTTCAGCTTTCAGGAGAGACCCTAAGGGGATCTAACCCTAACCTTACTTTAATTCTCACTGTGAGAGGAATTTTTCTATGTAACGTACTGTGCTCCAAAAAGAAGGCCAAACGAAAAGCTGTCACATTCTCTTTCCTTATAATATTACTAAGCACCTATCCCTAACATCAGTTTACTGCCCAGACAACAAAGTAAACCTAACCCTAGCCCCAACCATAACCCTAGTTTTATTTTCATTGTGAATGGGATTTTCCTATGTAATTTACTGTGCTTCAAAAAAAAAATCCAAATGAAAAACTGTCACATTGTCTTTTATTATAATATCACTCAGAATATATACCTAACATCAGTTTTCAGACCAGACACCAAGGAGAAGTTAACCTAACCCTAATGTAACGCAAACCCCAATCCTAATCCTACTTTTATTTTCATTTTGAATGGATTCCTATGTAATTTACTGTGCTCCAAAAAGAAGTCCAAACTAAAAGCTGTGACATTGTCTTTCTATATAATACCATTAAGAATCCATACCTAATATTAGTTTTTAGGCAGGCCCCAAGGAGACCCAACCCTAACCCCAATCCCAACCCTAAACGTGGCTTAATTTTCATTTGAAAGGGATTTTCCCATGTAATATACTCCAAAAAGAAGTCTCAACAAAAAGCGCTGTCACATTATCTTTCCTTATAATACCATTAAGAATCTATCCCTAACATCAATTTTCAGGCCAGACCCCAAGGAGACCTAACCCTAATCCTAATCTAAGTCTATAGCCAACCCCAATCCTACTTTAATTTTCATTGTGAATGCAATTTTCCCATGTAATTTACTGTGCTCGAAAATGTAATCTGAATGAAAAACGTTCACATTCTCTTTTCTTATAACACCATTAGGAATATATCCCTAACATCAGGTTCTGGTCCAGACCCGCAAGGAGACCTAACCCCTAACTCTAATCCCTAATCCCTTATAATTCCATTAAAAATCTATACCTACCATCAGTTTTCACACTAAACTCCAAGGATACATAACCCTAACTCCAACCCTAATCCTATTTTTATTGTCATTATGAATGGGATTTTCCCATGTAATTTACTGTGCTTGAAAAAGAAGTCCAAACGAAAAGCTGCCATGTTCTCTTTCCTTATAATACCACTAAGAATCTATGCCTAACATCAGTTTTCAGGCCAGACCCCAGGGAGACCTATCCCTAACCCTAATCTAACCCTAAAGCCAACTCTAATCCTACTTTAATTTTCATTGTGAATGGGATTTTCCCATGTAATTTACTGTGCTTGAAATTGTAGTCTGAATGAAAAGCTGTCACATTCTCTTTCCTTAGAATACCATTAGGAATCTATCCCTAACATCAGGTTTCAGCCGAGACCCCAAGGAGACCTTACTTTAAGCCTAATCTCAACCCTAATCCTACTTTAATTTTCACTGTGAAATGGGATTTTTCCATGTAATGTACTATGCTCCAAAAAGAAGTCCAAAAGAAAAACTGTCATGTTCTCTTTCCTTATAATATCAGTAAGAATCTATCCTTAACGTCAGTTTTCAGGTAAGACTCCAAGAAGACCAAACCCTAGTTTTATTGTCATTGTGAATAGTTTTCTATTTAATATATTAAGCTCCAAAAAGGCCAGACAAAAAGCTGTCACATTTTTTTTCCTTATAACACCACTAAGAATCTATCCCTAACATCAGTTTTTGGCCCAGACCCCCAAGGAGACATGACCCTAACCCTAGCTCCAACCCTCCTCCTATTTTTATTGTCATTGTGAATGAAATTTTCCCATGTAATTCCCATGTGCTTCAACAAGAAGTCCCAACAAAAAGCTGTCATTTTCTTTTATTATAATACCACGTAGAGTTTATCCATAATATCAGTTTTTGGCCCAGACTCTCTAGGAAGACCTAAACCTTAACCCTAACCCCATCCTTAATCCTACTTTAATTTTCATTGTGAATGGGATTTTCCCATGTAACATACTGTGCTCTGAAAAGAAATCTGAACCAAAAGCTGTCACATTCTCTTTCCTTGTAATACCATTAAGAAGCTACTGCTAACATGAGCTTTCGTCCAAGACCATAAGGAGACTTAATCCCAACTCTAACCCTTACCCTAGTTTAATTTTCATTTTGAAGGAGATTTTCTGATGTATTTTGCTGTGCTTCCAAAACGAATTCCAAACGAAAAGCTGTCACATTTGCTTTCCTTATAATACTACTAAGCATCAATCCCTAACACCAGCTTTTGGCCAAGATCTCAAGGAGACCTAACCAGAACCCTGCCTTTTTTAAGCAACCAAGCCTAACAGATTTTATACATCTTGAGGCTGGCTTTGGATGGTGTTGTAATAAGGGGAGAAAAAACTTTAGCTCAGTGGAAAACCCAAGCCTGTTTCACTCAACAGGCTCAGGCTAAGATGAAGGCAATGTCTTGAGGACACAATAGAAAAGGAGATATTTTGTCACAGCATCTTTGCGTTGTTGTTAGATGAAATGGAGAAAGCCCTCAAGCATTTTGTATCTTCTATCTTTGTTTTCATTCCATGAAAAAATAGCGGTACAATGTTATTTCAATGAGTAATGATACGGTAGAACCTCAGTATTAACTTTGCAACACCGAGATCTCAAATTTTAATGCAACACCAAGATCTCAAATTTTGATAGTATACCCCACTGAATTAGAAAGCCCTCAGGAACCCCTTATTGTATCCTATTTATTCTTGGCTTACAGCAGTAACTTTGTCATAGCAATTCAATGACTGTTTTGGTTGGGCGAGTTACCAAGACAAATTCCTTGTGTATCCAATCACACTTGGGCAATAAAGAATTCTATTCTATTCTATTCTATTCTATTCTATTCTATTCTATTCTATTCTATTCTATTCTATTCTATTCTATTCTATTCTATTCTATTCTATTCTATTCCTCTTCAATGAGGACATTTGTCTCTTCCCAAAGACTAGCCAGGGCAGATGCCTTGTGCTGCTAAGAATATTCTGGGAGACCGTGCTCCCATTCTGGGTGGGCAAGAGGAGAAAGATGTCATTATGAGCACTACATATTTGGGGTAAAATGTGAGAAACCCCTAAAATTGGCAAAGACGGTATCTCCTTCCCTGTTGGCTTCTTCTTTCAGGTCATCAAAAGAGCAACCTTGTTGGATGACTGCCAGCAATAGGCCACCTTGGGCTGTGAAGCAATCAAGCTGAAGTTGTCTTAACAGACCATTTATTATGTTCAGGGGAAAGATGAATGTGAACAAATCAATAATACAGAGCAGTTTCTAAAAAGTAAAATGTGGACCCCGGAATAATAATGGCAGCAATACTGATTCCCCCTCCCCCAAAAACACCCTTGATCTATTATTCTCAGCTGGTGAACTATTGTGTAAATCAGAAGCTTGTGTTTTGCTGCTGGCTATGCAACTTGAATCAGACTAGCCTTTCCAGCTTCCTCTGGTTGGCTGAGAAGAATGTGGTGGCTGAGACGTGGCAGTAGTGCTGCTGTTGCTAGAAGAGCTTTGGGGTGTTTTTTTCTTGCTATAGCGGGGAAGGCAGTAGGCAGATTCCAGGCTGAAGTGATCTCAGGTTACAGAAGAAATATGGAAAACAGTATTTGGAGAGTTCAGGATGGCTACATTAAGGCTTTCGTAAAAAAGAATGCGCTGTGGTACCCAAGTGCCAAACCCCAATGAGACGTATGTTTTATGGAAAGATCTGAGTGGGATGATTTGGGAAAGGATTATAAGGGAAAGTCCAAGTCCTCTTTCTCCCACTTATTTCTTCCCTCAGGTAAGAGCCATTCTATAGAGATGAATGAAGCAGAATCACTAAGAGGTGCCAGAATGAACAGGAAGAACAAGAACATCTGCTGAAGGACAACCAGAGCCAGCTCCTCCTGTCCTTCCACGTTCTCATGCAATTGGCTTGGGACGGTAATTCTTGGACACTCATCCTTAGATCTCCACCCTAGATCATCAGTGCACTTACATTTTGCCAGGCAATTTACAATTGCCCTCTTGGAAATAATAATCACCACTCACTCTTCACCCACAACCTGAATTAAACAGCTTTAGTTCCATCCATCTTTTAAGCCAAGTTCCCAGTCTCACCAAGAAGGCTTCTCTTCTTGAGAGGTGCCTCATTTCCCAGCCTTCCATTTAAGCTGAGGCAGCAACTTGTCTGTCCTCTCACTCTTCCCGTGAATTCCAAAAGGAGAGCAGAACCAGCAGATAAAAGTGAGCAGGGAAGCCAATGAGGTGTCCGGCTATCTTGCAGCTTCCAGGGACTTCTGGCAAAAGAGAAGGGAAATGCAGGAGGTGATGGCATGGGAAGGAGAGAAACTTATGGCCACGAACTTTCACTCCATGTCTTCCGGGACTATTTCCCTTCCTGTTGCTGGGTAGAGCAGTGATTTGGAGAGGAAGCACTTTCACGTGAGTACAAAATAGCAAAGGAATGGGTTGTGATATGGGGTGCCAGTCCCAACTTGAACATGGAGAGCTGATCAGACGAATGGTCTTTAGGAAGCACCTTTTAATAGCTTTCACTCTTCCCAAATGGGAAAGAAAAGCCTTGAGTTCTTGGAACTTCAGCATTGACCACCAACAGGATGCCAGTGAAGGAGAGCTAGTTATTGGCCAGAGAGTACAGCAGGCAGACAACACCTCCATCAAGTCAGAGGGGGTCACCATTCAGGTTGTTCCTGCTTTTCTTGCGTTTTGTCCTGGCTGAAGGGGAAGGGAAGTCCAGAGATTCCAGGCGGAAGGGGCGTGGCTGAGGCATCTCCACTGTTTGGGCAGAAGGAATAGATATCAGGCTGGAAGTCAGCATGGAAGTGCTGTTGTTCAGTAAAGGAGGTGAGTTGTGGGAAACTGTAGAGGGGGGGAAACAAAAACAAAAAGAGGAGTTTAATTTCAGGAATACCAACAACAAAACCTCATTGTCCATTCTCCCCAGGAGAAATTTATCCAAATGTCTTGCAACAATGCTCTATGTTCAGCTTGTGTGCAAAGACTTTTTAAAATTTCTGTACAACTATGTAATACATACAGGTAGTCCTCAATTAACAATAGTAAATGGGGCTGGAATTTCTGTCACTAAACAACATGGTCATAAAGTGCAATGCCACATGACTTAGCAACAGCAACCCCAGGAGTCCCTCTTGTTACTGTCATTATCTGAATCCCACCAGTTGTTAAGTGACAACCCACCCCAATCTAAGCCATTCTAGGTTGGCCCCTCCCAGCTCCAGGCCTCAGAAAGACAAGAAGCTCCCTCCTCTTTAATTCCTCCCCCCCCCACCTATTCCCTTCCCCATTTTCCCTTTTGGCCACCCTGCATAGCCATCTGCCACCACTTCCAGGTCTTACTTCAATCCCCGTGCTGCTGCTGAGAAGCCCCATTCCATGCCCAGCCACCCCAGTGCCACAAAGTCCCAGCCTCGCCTGCTCTCCTGCATTCTGCAGATCTTGTTGCTTCCAGTTGACCTCCGGCCATTTTCCTCCTGATGCCGAAAAAGCATAGAGGGCATGGCCCATTGCGAGTCAGGACTTCTTCCTGAGGCTGTAGTTGCCATTACCCAAACTGCGTGCCTGGTTTTGGTGATGTTTTAGAGGGAGGGAGGGTGGTGGCTCAGAAATCTTCCAAAGGCTTTCTGATCATGGCAGGCCTTGAGGAGAGCAGGGCGGCAGGGAGGGATGGTTCTTTGTGCTGTGGTGCTGGGATGGCAGGCTACGGCGTAGGGCTTGAGGCAGCATTTTGGTGGCGACAGTGCTAGAGCTGAAGTAGGGTGGTGGCAGCCAACTGAGACCGCTCTGCCTCTGTTTCAGTCCAAGTGGCACCCCTGCCAAGGAATACCAATATGCAGGGTGGTGAAAAGAGCAATGAGGGGGAGGAAATAGGTGGGTGGGGGGAGTTGAAGTGCCCCTGCAGTCATAAATGAGGCAAGCTGCCAAATGCCTCAATGTCGATCCTGTCACTGTGGGGGCACTGCAATGGCTACAACTTCAGGGACCAAGCTTAAGAGCCATTCATTCAGTGCTACTGAAACTTCAAACACTTGTTGAACAAAAGGTGATTAAGCAAGGACTACTTGCGATGAAGAATGGAATAGTTTAAACAATAATGTGGAATTGCTATCATGATTTCTTAGCCCTCCCACAAAGAGACAAAATCTGCCAATATTGGGGACAGAGAAAATGATTTCTTCCCCCAAAGCAGAAATGGTAAGGGAGAAAAAGAAATTTCTCTCTTTAGATGCCTCTGAGATTCCGATCACTGAAATTGTAGCCCTGTTCTGTAAAATTTGTCGACATGCATGAGATGCTATTGAGAAGGCAGTTTCCAAGAGGGGAAAAAATAAGGATCACATGAAGGGATTTACCTAGGCTCTTCATGGGGTCAGCATTCAGAATCTGGCTGGCTCGTTTTGAGCGGAAGTAATTACTGGCAATATTTTCACTGTCACTCTTACTCAGCATCATCTTGTAGCGGTCTTCTTCTGGCTGGGGACAAAGACAAGGGACTAGAGTACCAGTTTATCCTCCTTCAGTTCAAGAAGAATCACAGTTCTAATTTTTAATAACCAAGACTCAGATTTCAGCAGCCTTAACTTTTCAAGCTCTAATTTATTCTGCTATACCACTTCCAAATGAGATAGTAATGGCAGTTAGTAGAGGAACTAGAAACTGTTGATTGATTACATGGTAATCTGCCCTGAAAGATTATTATTAATTTTTATAATAGATATATCATGATAATATATTTGTTACTTATATTTATTACACTCCAGAACAGCAATTCAAAGTGCCAGAGCTACATTTTATATCCGGTCTGCTGCAGCCCAACAGATGTGAAAGACAGATGTAAAAACAGAGGGAATAGTCTTTATCTAGATCTGATTCACATGTTTTGCTGGGTTGAGGTACTTTGTCCCCTGCTAATATACAGTATATCCCACCTCATCCCTTTTTGGCTTTCTGAGATTGCAAATGTTCAGCCTTGAAAAGAGTTGGCCATGGAACCAGCAAGCAGAGGTTAGAGGCTGTAAGATTTAATAAGGGAAGGCAACCAACCAGATCAACCCAAAGCTACCGCTATTACCATAGAAGTGTCTGGTAACCATCAATATCTGGTTCTGATAAATATAAGGATGATAATAGCAATCAATCTCAGCCCTCAGTTTCCCCACTAAAATCTTCTTCCAATAATCAAGACAAGACAAAGGCTGGGAATACTGGATCCACCCTTTTGTTCTTTATAAAAGGGAAGAGTTCTCTCTTGAAGCAAATCCTCCCAAGTTTATTTTTCATTTTATCAAGATTCTCTGCTCTGATGAAAAGCAGTTGGGAAAAAAGCTGGCCACCAACAAGAATTCACTGATTATGGTATGGGAAGTCCACCACCCCCCACTCAAGAATGAAATTATATTTTCCCAAAGGAGAAATGGAGAAATATGTTCTTAAAAGCAGAAAGCAGCCCCAGCCTTTCTTAATAGCCTCCCGCAAAGGCCTGAAGTCTTTAGAAATGGGTATTTTGTGCCCATTAAGAAATCCAGGCCAATCTATTCATAAACAAAATATCTTCAGCTCCAGGTGATGGGATTAAGGACAGGACATGACTTAAACTCCATTCATTGAGAAAAGTGGAAACAATGCCGGTCCATTAAGAGAGGCAGGCTAGGGGTAATAGATAACAGGATAAAATCAATTACACATGCCTGATAAATTCAATTATACATGCCTTAGGACCAAAGAAACCGATAATTAAGACCCATTGTGACCCTTTGCAAAACAAGTAAAACCAATCAATAAAAGCACATAAAACTTCAAAATTACAAAATACTGTAACTGTATAAAAATCTTTGCACTCATCAAGCTAATTTATCAGCTGTCCCAGAACCGCATGCTGTTGCTGGTCCCGCTCATCAATAAATAGGCCTCCTTTCCTAAGCAGCTAGCCTCCATTTTATTTCCAGCGCCTCTCTCCCGTCTTGGAACTGAACCAGGTAGATTTTTCTTCCAACAATGTATTATGTGGATATGCAAGACATGTTAGGAACTGAAGTGTTTGCTTATGTTTGTAGAAGCATTTCTGAGAGTGTAATTGGACTTGAACAAGGGATAGCACTAATTATAATAAAAATATTTATTTTAGGAATTGCAGGTAGTCCTTGATTTACATCTACAATTGAGCTCCAAATTTCCATTGCTAATTTTGATGATGCGGCCAGCGGGGTGCTGCAATGGTTAAATAAGTGAAAAAACTGGTCATAAATAACCTTTTTCAGTGCCCCTGTAACTTCGAGCAAACAAATGGTTGTAAATTGAGGACTATCTATATCCCTGATGGCGAACCTATGGCATGCGTGCCACAGGTGGCACGCAGAGCCATTTGTGCCGGCACGCGAGCTGCAGGCAAACTTACCTCACTGCGCATGTGTGCTCCTCACAGCTGATTTTCGGCCAGTTTGAGGCCTTTTTTGGCCTGCAAAGCCTGCAGAGGCCTTCTTCAAGTCTCTGGGACAGGGGTCTCCAACCTTGGTGTTCTGTACAGTTAATTAGCATTCTTGTAAACCTCGCGCCGTGATTGGCTAAAGCGCGCGGCGACCAGATTGGCCGAGCGAGCCGCACCGATTGGCCCGTTAAGAATCTCCCACGATTGGACAGGCCAAGAGCGGGAGATTCGAAACGATGTCATTGGTTGCGGCCGCCGCGGCTTGAGAATAAAAAGCCACAGGTTTTTCCCTTAAAGCTAAGCATGTACTGGAGCACAATAAAGAGCTGAACTTGTCACTGACTCCGAGCTTCCTTCCTCTGCCGGACACAACACTGGCGACGAAGGTGGGATCCAGGGAAGAACCACCAAGCACGTGTCCGGAGGAAGACAAAGACCAACGCGATGGCCGGCCTCACTCCGCCCGTGCCATTCAACCCGGCTACCGAGGACTGGGAATCGTACGCAGACCGTTTCCAAATGTTCCTCGAGAGTAGCAACTTGAAGGACGCAAACGGGAACAAGAAAAGGGCTGCTTTTCCTGACACACTGCGGGCCCGCAGTGTTCAAGATGGCGAAAGCCTCGCCAAACCCGCCGACGTGAAGGCGATGGACTGGGCCGACCTTGCGCCATTACTCCAAAACCACTACGCTCCCACCGCACCCATTCTCATCCGGCGAGACGAATTCTACCGGGCGGAACCAGCGGCAGGACGAGAGCGTCAACGACTTCATAGCCGCCTGAGGGACCTCGGGGTATGTGCGAGTTCCAGGAACTAGAGGACATCCTCCAGGACCGCGTGGTCCTAGGTCTCCGGGACCAGGCATTGAAGAGCCGCCTAATGGCAAAGGGCGACATCAGTCTCGATGTCGCCCTGGCAGAAGCGTCCGCAGCCGAAGCCACCAAGAAATCAGCGCCCGACTGCGGAAGGCAGAGAACAGGGACCGCGCCGACAACCCCGAGGCAAGCCGCCGAGAAACCGCCACACACCACGGCGACCTGGACTCCGCCTCGGACACCCCGGACGAAGGAGAAGAAGAAGACGTCCATCGGCTCCAGGCAGGACGAGACCGACGAGACCAACGAAGTCGTAAGTCGGGGACTCAGTGCGCAGGATGCGGGGGAAACCACTACCGAGCAGACTGCCATTTTTTCGACGCGACATGCCGGCATTGCAATAAGAGGGGCCACATCGCCCGAGTCTGCCGGCTTAGGAAAACTTACAGCCCCCGACGCCGAGAACTGAGCAACCGGAGGCGAGACAACACACCCCCCAGGCACCGAGAGCGCCAAGCCGACACTCGCTGGAACAGAGACAGCCGGGGCCGACGAAACGGGGAAGACCGACAGAGGGAGGAAACCCACCAGACATTCACGACACACGCTGAGACCAACGATACCCGAAAGGTCTATGTGGAAGTGAGCATCGAGGGCGAGCCCTGCCGAATGGAGGTGGACTCCGGATCCTACCTCTCCATGATCGCCTGGAAAGAAATCAAGCGGCTGGTGCCTAACATCCACAAGGCAGGGCTGGAGAACCAAAAATTGATAGTCAAGGACTACCAAGGGAACCGAATCCCCGTCATCGGGACCGGACAGTTCGAGGTGACCTTCAAGGGCCGCACCGCAAAACTTCCCCTGACAATCGTGGACCGGAACCGACCCAGCCTCCTAGGACTCCAATGGTTCGCACCACTGGGCATCGAGGTCACCGGAATAAACCACATTGAGGAAGCCGACTGGGAGCAGCAGCTGGCTAAGGACTTCCAAGAAGTATTTGACGGCACTTTAGGCAAGTACCGAGGGCCCCTATCTCCTTCAGTCTAGACCCAAACATCGCCCCATACGCCTAAAGCCGAGGCGGGTGCCTTTCGCACTCACGGGGAAAATAGACAAGCAGCTTGACAAGCTCGTCAAGCAGGGGTTCTGCAACCCATTGATCACGCCCAGTGGGGAGACCCCAATAGTCACCCCAGTTAAGCCAGACGGGTCAGTAAGGATCTGTGGGGACTATAAGGCCACCCTCAATTGCGCCTTGCAACAAAGCGCATACCCCGTCCCAGTCGTGCAACATCTACTTCACTCACTGGGGGGGCAAAGTCTTCGCGAAGCTCGACCTGGCACAAGCCTATCAGCAACTGCCGGTCGACGAAGAAACCGCCGAGGCACAGACTATTGTCACCCACCGGGGGCATTTCGTTGTAACCGACTCCAGTTTGGAGTCAGCGTGGCCCCGGGATTTTCCAAAGCCTCATGGAGAGACTCCTACAAGGAATAAAAGGGGTGGTCCCTTATTTCGATGACGTACTAGTATCAGCAGCCAACCGGGAGAACTAGAGGGTCGCCTAAGGGAGGTACTTGAGAAATTCAAGAGAGCCGGTTTAAAAGTGAAAAGGGAAAAATGCCAGCTTTACACAGAGCAAGTCGAGTTCCTGGGGTACCTCCTAGACCCGACATGGCATCCACCCAACTGGAAACAAAGTAAAAGCCATCAAGGAAGCCCCGAATCCAAAAACAAAACAGAGTTACAGGCATTTCTGGGACTGCTCAATTTTTATAATGTATTCTACCCTAAAAGGCGACCGTGGCGGAGCCTTTGCATAGGCTCCTCGACAAAGCGGCAAAATGGACCTGGGGGAACACGTGAGGACGCCGCATTCAGGAAAACAAAAGACCTGTTAACCTCGGATGCCGTCCTCATACAGTACAACGAGACTCTACCCTCGCCATCACATGCGACGCCTCACCTTTTGGCGTAGGTGCCGTCCTCAGCCATGCCCTAACGGACGGGAGAGAAGCACCCATTGCCTTTTTCTCAAGAACACTTAGCAAGCCAGAAAGGAACTACAGCCAACTGGACAAGGAAGCCCTTGCCATCGTTGCGGCCGTAAAGAAATTTCACAAGTACCTTTACGGCCGCCGATTCACAATTATCACAGACCACAAGCCGTTGCTAGGAATCCTGGCGGGGAATAAGGCTACACCGAACATCCTATCCCCCAGGATGACAAGGTGGTCCGAATTCCTCGCCGCCTATGACTACTGGCTCACACACCGCCCCGGTAAGACAAGCACCCATGCAGACGCACTGAGCCGCTCACCATTACCCGACCTCGAGGACGACCCAGCACCCACAACGACCACCCTCAGCATAGAGGCGCTACCCGATCTACCCATAACCGCGTCAGACATTGCCCAAGAAAGAGGAAGGCGGAGCCACGTCGCCGCGTTACAGCTGTAATTTCGGGGCTCCGAAGTTACAGCTGATATCTTCGCCCTGGTCGGTCCCAACGGACCTAAACCGTCCCGTAGAGACGGTGATAGTAAGGGGCGCGTTCTGTCGATCACAGGGACACCGCAAGTCCCT
>NC_142010.1:157054499-157147300 GCF_049901735.1 Notechis scutatus | reverse complement strand
TTAGCAGCACCTGTGCCTCACTGATTATGCCACTCATGATGTAAAATAATCAGCTGTCTTAATGAGGATTGTTTCTGTCTTTGTTCTTAAAAGTCTACAAAACCAAGCTGCTTCGAATAGAAGAAAAAGATGGTAATGATATCTATGTCATGGACGTTTTAGAAGTTATTAAAGGAGGTAAGAATTTTTCCCTAAAACAGACATTTTCTTTAAAACTGAAAGTTTATTTGAACCCTATTTGAAAGTTCACATTAGTCTATTTTATTTTATTTTATTTGTTCATTTTAAGTGCCACCCCGCTCTTAATTGATTCTGGGCAATGTAGAGTAAAATCAAACAAAATAACAAACAATATATAGTAAGATTACTAACGGAATAGGAAAAAAGAATAAAGAGCAAAAACAGGTGCTGAATCCAGCTGATATCATCCATACCCCCAAACGTATCCGACAGGAACTCAATCACCCTTCCCCAAGGGCTTAAATGAAGCTTTCTAGAGAAGGCCAGCAGAGTGGGAGTTACTGCGATATCAGCATAACTTCACTTACCTGCTGAATTTTCACCTCTATGGTCAGAATCTCAGTGTTTCCTGGAATTTTCCTTGAGTAAGAATGCTGTAGTTCTCTCAAAAAGTAAAAGAGGGCAGCCATTAAAAACCTCAAGTGTCATTAGGACATATTTTATTACACAGAAGCTCACATTTCTATGGGACAGTAAAGTGCTTCCCATTGGCAGTCATATAGAAGTTCTCTCAAAATGTGCATGACTGAATGTTTCCCATTTTTTTTTTTTTTGTAAGACTTTAGGATTCATCATCCTCACAAATGTGTTTCAGTAATTCCTTCAAACTTCCCCTATTCATGAATTATCAAAAGGAATAATGGGATTTCAGTCTGGTTTCCTGAAAACAAAGTCTCCCTTTTAATGCTTCTGGTTACAGTAAGGATGCAGAAATAGATGCAGGTCTGGTGAATTCTTTTGCTTGTAAGAGGAGCATGCCTTTAAATTGATCTCTTCACTCTTTTTCTGCATTTTAAAGAGAAGAAACATCTTATTCCTCATCGTTATCACTGTTATTCAAACTCACAACAGGGTTTTTCTAAACAGAATGTTTCTGCTTTAAATAAGGATTCAGGATTTTGTCTGTGAGGATGAGGAGCCTAGGGATGAGTTACATCAGAAAGAGAGGGAGGGGCCATGTTTATCATTCTACCAGTTTTCTGTATCCTCATCAATCTCCTCCAGTGAATCTGAAGATCCTCCAACCAGTGTGGAAAGGATCTGTTGTAGGGGGCTGCCAATGGCCGCCCTTCCCGCTGCAAAAATGGCCTCCCTTTCACTTCTGTTGATAGGAATCTTCCCTGGTTGATCCGCAGGCAGATGAGGTTAGCCTGAAAAGTGCTCTAGTGCTGAGATAGGGAACTGGTTTTTCAGGGTCAGATGCTGCTGCAGTATCTGTGTGGCGTATAATGGGCCTCTCTGAGGAAAAAGGTAGAACTGAGAAGACGGTTTGTTTGCCCCAGGGTGATAAATATGGGCCAATAGCAGTTGAAGAAAGGGCCAATCCACCCACTGTTCAGTCTTCTCTGGTTACTTAACGTTACTTGCCAATGTAAGACCATAACCTATTGAAATATTTATTCAGATTTTATCTAATTTCTGCAGGCACTGACCGAAATCCACAAGCAAAGGCCCGCCAGTATGTAAGTCAAAGGAAATGCCAGGAGGCTTTGAATCTGAAGCTGAACAATGATTATCTGATCTGGGGTCTCAGCAGTGACCTGTGGCCCATGAAAAATGAGTACGTATTTCACTTTTTAATTTTTTTTTCTAAAATTTTATAGACTTTGTTTTTCTGCTATCAAATCCACAGAGCACCTAACACTATATTTACAGTACCATAGAATGTTGTGTTACATCATAGAAAGCAATCTTAATCTGAATCTTTCAATATCAAAAGTAGCCATTCTTCTTCAGATTTATTGGATGCCACTTGTGTAGGTTACATATGACATTGTGGGGAAGACTGTGGAATAACCTTAACTAGAATTTTTTAGATTCCTTCATGAATGGATAGCACCATGTCTGGGAATATGTAAAGCTTTTGCCCAGATGCTTCAAGCCACACAGTCCATATGCTCTATGACCTGCTGAAGAGCTGTGCTTGCCTGGAGGGGTCTTTTCTATCACAACCGCACGTTTCCCAGTGCCTCCAGTTCAGGCCTGCAAGGATCTATACATGGGAGATCTTTCACACAGCAAAGAATAAAAGTTGTCTGTATGTCTTTGTTACTGTCTAGTGGTTGCCCAAATTTTTTCAGCCCAGACCTACTAGTCCAATGATTTCATTTCACTTTGTGCTGAATTATTTCCACCATTGTTTCTATAGTACAGACAGTTCAATAGGGGAAGGGTTGCATCTAGTTGTTCCTCTCTATACACTCAAACGTTTACATGAAAGAGAGTCGGTAGATTATCACTGTATGTTTAGGAACATGCACCTGTTGTTTTAGGTGTTTTTGGAAAGATTAAAGTTGATACTCATTCACCTGAAGAAAATCAAAATACTGCTTGGGTGATTTAACCTTTCAAAGCAACATAAGGATTTTTCATACATTTTCCACACTTCTTAAAGTCTCCCTGAATTTAGGATTGTCTTAGTTATCACAAGCCTGATGCATCTCTTATTTTCCTTGCCTGGTTGACTTTAAGAAGTCAAGGGGGGTTATTCCATTTGGGTTCTACAAACATAATTTTTTGTTGATAGTATACACCTTTAGCATTCAGATCCAATTTTCTGCTATTTGTGTCAACTGAAATGAATAAAGTCTTAGACTGGGGAGAAGCAATCTATGAAGTAAAATGTTATCATTGAATTGATTGATTCATTCATTCATCACATCTGTATTGTATACTGCCAATCTTGCAACTCGTGAGGGTGTATTTTTCCATTGTTGTAGCAATCATGTTTTATGGCAGGAGCCATTTGAATTTTCCAGAATTCAGTTGTTTAAGGATTTGGATTTTAAGGAAAAAGAAACGTTTCTTTTATCACCCTAAAACAAAATGGAAATTAAAATGTCATAGTTATAGGATGAAATGATTACAATCTATATTAGGATCCAATCCAAGCCCAGTACATTGTTCTAAGAGGAGACAGTTGAACTAATTTCCTTGCAGGGCTGTTTTTAGCTATCTTCTTTCTCTTTCTAGTATTTCCTACCTCATTACAAAGAACACCTGGATTGAGAGATGGCCTAATGAAGATGAATGCCAGGATGAAGAATTCCAGAATTTGTGTGATGACTTTGCTCAGTTGTCCAACACACTGACTATTTTTGGCTGCCCTACTTAAAGTTCAGAAGAATCAATGATAGGAAGGAAATTCTCAGAAGACAGATTTTTGAGCCAATACATATATGTTACTTTGCCTCTTGATTTTTTTTAGTTTTTTTTTTATCATTTTGCTCTGCTATGTTCCTTCAAATTTGTTTACACACAAAATAAATAATTGATTTCTTACTTTGATATCCTATTGATTATTAATAAGCAGTGATATTTTAGGATTCTTCTTTTTTGTTCTTTTGATCTTTTTATTAATTGACATTCTCGGAGAAGATTATAAAGTACTGTTTTAGTGATGGATGAATGACTTAGTGGGTGAATATTAGCTGGGATTAATAAGGTTGAGAAAGAGAATTCGGTGGCATAACTCAACACAATACAGAATATAAATTTACTTCTTTGTCATTTTATCCCAGTAACTAGAATAGATAGATACCTGCATTTTGCTGAGTTTCCAGCAAAATGGAAATCTTTTTAAAAGGCAATACTCAAAGTGCTTTTTCATTTTCTGAAAATTGCAAAGGCATGCACATATATAATTCTCCCATGCATATAGCTTTCCATCCATCACAAATTGCATTACAAGTTCATATATAGGTCATAAAAGAAATGTTCTTTTTTTAAAAAACAAATTTTATTAATTTTCAAAGACAATACACAGACAAACAAAACATAAAACGTAAGAACATAGAACATCTTTTCTAAGAACTGCTTAACAAAACAAATAAAACATCTTATTTAAGTACAACATAATTCCAAATTATCACATTTCCATACAAACACAATTTAATATGCATCTTATGTATTCAACTTCATATCTTATTACTCTTTTTCCAACTTCTCACTATTTGTTCCTTTACTTCTGTTCAATTTTATTCATTAAACTTATACTTTTGTCTATTTCATATTACTATATTTCATATTATTACTGTTTCATATGTTCTTATCCAACATTATTAATTCTCAATAAACAAACATAAACAAACAAAACACATAACATAAAGACATAAAACTTCTTTTTAGAAAGCGGCTTAACCCCAGGTTACAACTTTTTGTACAGACATAAATCAAATTCATGCTCACCTTATATACTATTTCATATCTTATTTAACATTCTATATTTTCTATATGTCTTCTCCCCTCTTTTCACTCTCTTAATTCTATTTTATTTATTTAATCTCAATTTAAATCATTATACCTGTATCTTTTGTCCGTTCTTTTTCAATTATCTATTTATCTTTTCTCTTTAATACAAACTTTTTCCTGTAATCACTGGTTGAAGTATGACACCTTTCTATCTTTCCCCCAAATTTAACACTTAAAATAATACATAATTTCCATTCTGATTCTGCTTAGTACATTCTACATAACATTTTAAAATAAAAAACATAATAAGCTTATAGTATGGTAAAAACAATGTTCCATAACAAATTAATTAATTAAACTCTATTAGTTAAATCTTAAACATTTTACACATTCCCTACAATGTTCTATTAACACATATGTTATTCCAATTTTCTAACTCTATTTCAAATACAGATACTACAATACAATCTTATGTACTTTTGCAGAATCTCTTTTTAGATTATATTTTACCCTTTGTCTCTGTCTTGTTTTAAGCCTTTATAACTTCTCTTCACTTTTTCCCTTCCTTCCTTGTCAAATCTAGCCTTTTTACCCCCCCATCTCTCAATCTCCACCCTCTTAGTCTCCCCTCTCTGTTGTATTCCTCTTTTCTGTTGCTTTCTGACATATCGATTTTTCACCTTATTTTTCCCTTTCTTGGTTGTTTTTTTAGAACTTAAATTCTCCATTTTCTTTTCCTTTTTTCCCTTTTCTCCCTCAATTAAAATTATATGTCCATTAAAGATGGCTTCTTCTTCTTCATCCCAACCTTCTTGTTGTTGCATTTCCTGATAAGTAGAAATCGCCATTTTTAAGAAGCAAAAAATAGATCCAAAAGAGCCCTTGCCTTCTTGTTCCTCTTCTTTTAACTTTTCAAATTCCATTTTCAATTCTTCAACAAATACCATTGTGAAATATTTTTTTTAAACAATCCAAATGCTTTTTTAGTCTTTCAACAGATAGTTTACAAAAGTCCCAAAGTCATCAAGCAATCAAAATCAGCACAAACTGTTTCATTTAACACTTTCTTCTTTTAATACTTTCTCTTCCTGGGGTAGAATTCAATTACACAATTCCAAGGTAATTTTTTGAAGTTTTATTGCAATTTAATCTCTGATCTTATAAGCTCCAAGCAGTCTCCTTCAATAAATCTTGGTGTAAATCATTTACCTCTCTTCCTTCCCACTTATAGCAAAAAGATTTTAATTTTTAAATGTCAGTGTTTAGAAATCTAATGTCCCCTTGGCTTTAATTTTCAAAGTTAGTTACCTTCTGCTGCCAAAGCGGGTATTTCCGATTTCCATCTGCTATCTCCGTAGGGAAGGAAAGTGAGGAGAAAAAAAAAGGTTTCCCTTTCCCTTTCAACCGCAGCTTTACGATCTTCTTGGGAAACAATGTATCACTTAAAGAGCCAAAGTTCCAGGGTATTCAGATGTTGCTTGTCGTCCCGGTTCAGCCAAAAACTTTCACTTTCTCAACTTCCTCCTGCACAAAACTTGTCCGGCTGAGAGGTTCTTTGTAGCGGCCATTGCTGACTGCCGCTCCACCACCTTTGGAAAAGGGAGTTAAGCCGGCTGGGGAAGGGGGTTGAGATGCCCCCAGACCCCTGCCCGGATCTCCCCTATCTTCAGTTATCCCTACAGGATAACTAATAGCCTCCAAATCCAGCTGGATCGGAGGCACTCCGGCAGCGAGCGCGGCAGGGATTGCGCACAAACGCGAATTCCTGCCACCTCCGAAGCCTAACAAACTGGAACTCCCCTAAAAGAAATGTTGAATATCGATTGCAGCTATCCCCTCTTTAATGTTCTTCAAAGTTATATATAATGTATAAAAATGAGAAATATTAATTTTAGAGCCAAAATTACATATTAATCAAGGAGGATCCGAATGTACCTTCCTCTGAGAAGCTTTTTAAAAAAGATTGTATTAAGATTGTCAAGGAAGTGCACAGCAGCTGTCCAGATGAAGCTGGAGACACTAACTAAACTTGTAGTCTTTTATAAATCAGACTCCATAAAAGAGTAGGTGGAGTTGCACCATATATTGTTGGAAGAATTATCCTTCTGGGTTCAGTTCCAAGTGGGGAAAAAGACACTGGAAACATGGAGGCTGTTTGGAAAGATCATTTAATGGTGGACAGAACCACATGGCTTGGAGCTCCAAAGCAGTGGTGGAATCCAAATTTTTTTACTACCGGTTCTGTGGACGTGGCTTATTTGGTGGGTGTGGCTTGTGGTCATGTGACTGGGTGGGTGTGGCTTAATGGTCATGTGACTGGGTGGGCATGGCCAACTCAACATCACTCACATCAAGGGGTGCCTCACCTGGCCCCTCCCAGCCATTCCTTGTCACCCAGCCTCAACTTATCTATAGTTCTGTAAAAATGTTGTTCACCTTTTTTGACTTTATTATCTGCATACTATAGATGTACTTTCATGGACCACTGAAAGGAGGAAATGGCTCACATGCTTTACTCAAGAGTGTGATAGGCAACAGGCTTTTAAGGGGCTGCCACAAAGAAAGGGGGGCAATGTATTTTCCAAAGAAGCAGAATGCAAACAGGAAGCAATGGGTGGAAACTGAACAGAGAGAAGCAACCTAAAACTAAGGAGAAACTTCATGACAGTGAGAACAATTAACCAGTGGAACTGCCTGTCTCCAGAAGTTCTGGGTGCTCAATCACTGGAAGTTTTTAAGAAAAGACTGGACAGCCATTTCTCTGAAATAGTATACGGTTCACCCCAAGGTCCCTTCTAAGTATTATTCTGACACCTTTCCCAGGATTTCTACTCAGAGTTTGGCATCCTCAAGTTTTCTTGCCTGAGCTGGGGGTTGGACTAGAAGACCTCCAAGGTCCCTTTCAACTCTTGTTAAAAACATGTGTATTTTATGCTCTGGACTATCGACACTGAATGCATGTAAACCCTGAAAAATATGTGGTAGCCCTAGGCAAAAGAAAGACAGAAAAATCACTTGAGGTATAGGGACAGTGTAAAATATTAACACATGATAAATAATGGAACAATTAAAAATAATAGCACAGAATTTTATCTCTTCCTATTCTCTCTCTCTCTCTCTCTCTCTCTCACACACACACACACACACACACACACACACAGAGCACTTAACAGACAAGCATTTTGGAAGCAGCTCCTTTAAATTTCTCCAAGGCTTGAGTGGATTCCCCCACCCCCTCTGTCAGACGACACTCCTTCTCACTCCAGACACTTTAACTCACAAGAGGAAAGCGATACTTGCAGTGTCCATGCCTTTCTTCCTTTTCCACGGGGAGAAAGAGGACGTGGGGAATGGAAAGCTTGGAGAGCGATCGCAAGTGAGTGACCAGGCGACTGGGTTGGGGGTGTGGCCAGCCAGGGGTTGCCACCGGTTCGGCGACCCATGCCGAATAACCGCTACCGGTTCATCTGAGTAGGTGCGAACCGGTTGAATACCACCTCTGCTCCAAAGTGAAAAGGATGATCACATGCTTCAAGATGTTGGGTCAAGGAAAAGAAGGGAGCAAGATGCTGAGAGATACTTAGTTTTATATTCTCTGTTGGGCCCCACCTTAGTGTTTTCTGTTCCTGTGTAAGAAATGTATCCCATTGGCTGTCAGACTCCCAGGGGCGGGGATGTTAGCTAACTTTGTAGACTTTGTCTGGACCACATGGCTTCACCTGCATGCTGGCTGATGCAATCTTTCCAGGCCATGTGGTGAGATGGGCTTTGTTATGTAGAATACTCTGGCCCAGGCCTTAATGGCTCGCCCATTAACAAAGGTGTGTGTGTGGGGGGGGAGAGTTTCTGCCTCTCTGAGTTTCTACTTTTATTTTTAGGGGAAATATTCTGTGTTTTTAGTATATCCTAAAATATTTTGTTTTCCTTGGAGAGGGGTGAGTTTTAACTTCCAACAATATAAAGGACCACTATATTGCTACAGAAATGAACAAAATCAAGGACAAAAACCTCATAGAATTCATATGGGTCAATATAAAAGGAAAAAAGAATGACATTGCCACAAGTGTATACTACAACCAAGCCCCCCCCCAAAAAAGGTTATTCTTTGCTAACCAAGTAACAAATATATGTAGGAAACACAGTACAATAGTAATGGGGGACTTCAATTAACCTGACGTCAACTGGAAGACTAATTTTGCACCAAGTGAGAAATCGAACAGGTTCCTGACCAGTGGTGGGATTCAATTTTTTTTACTACTGGTTCTGTGGGCGTGGCTTAACTTGTGGGTGTGGCTTGGTGGTCATGTGACTGGGTGGGCATGGCTTGGTCACGTGACCAGATGGGTGTGGCTTGGTGGTCACATGACCGGATGGGCATGGCTTTGTGGTCATGTGACTGGCAAACCAAATACAAGTGGTCCTCACTTAATGGCCAGTTGCTTAGCAAATGTTCTGATTTATGACTAATCTCCCCAGAGCTACTTGACCTGTTTTTGGAGTTTTGACACACACACACACACACACACACACACACACATTCTAACCCTGCTATTGTCAGGCTACAGAACTTTATCCCATTCAATTAACAAGAATGAGCTTCTGAAAACCAAACGTATCAAAAGGAATCCTTTATTAAGATGAGACAATTCATGTAGGAGTTCAAAGCAGTGTCTGAGGTCCCTCAGGAGTTTAGAACTCCTCCCCTTATCTCAATGTGTATTTAGTGAAACAAAAGCCAGTATGTTAATTCCCCCCACCCCTTCTGTAGAAATGACCTTTTCCACAGTTTCCCAGGGCATACCTAATTTTCCCCCACCCTCTTTTTAGAACGAACTTTTCCAGAGATTCCCAGGACACATCTCACTGTGGAATTTTTATGATCTTCTCATCTCCTGGCTGTGCCTCTCAGAGGTGATAGGTTCCAGCCACCTGGGTTGTCTCCCTCCATTGTATCATGTGTGGGTTATACAAATTCGATATAAGATTAAATATATTCAAAAGTTACATCAAGAAAGGATTTCTTTATCGGTCTCCCCCTCTTTTCTTCTTCCACTGAAGAAATGACAGATACATGGATCTGACAGCTATTCTATGATTCTGTAAGGATCTCCTGCTGCATTGGACTAGATGACCTTCGAGATCCCTTGCAGGCCAGCCCTAGTTTACTGTGCTGCTTCAAAAAGTCTTCTGAAGCCAGGGTTTGTGTCCTTCCTTCCTCTCCTTTTTTTCTCTATCCTCCCTCCCCCTTCCATGCATTTATCTATCCTTCCATATATCTCGTTCACTTTCTCTTCCCTCCCTCCCTCTTTCTTTCTTTTTCTTTCTTTGTCCCTTCCTTCCATCTCTCCCTTTCTTTGTCTATCCCTTTTCTTCCTTTTGCTTCCTTTCTCTTTTTTCTTTCCTTCTCTTTTCTCTTTCTTTTCTTTCTTGTCTCTCTCCCTTCCTCTCTCATTCCCTCTTTTTCTCTCTTTTTCTCTCTTTCTCTCTCCCCCCCGCTATCTGTGTGTCTCTCTCTATGGCTCTCTCCCCCCGCTCTGTATCTCTGTCTCTCTGTCTCTCTCTCTCTCTGCCCCTCTCCTTATCTTCCCCCTCTCTCTTCCTGTGTGTGTGTGTGTGTGTGTGTCTCTCACTCTGTCTCTTTCAAAGCCGTGGCTGGGCCAAGCGCTCTTCGCTACTTTCATTTCTTCTTTTTGAAATCCAGACTAGCTGAACAAGCATTGCCAGCTGTGGGCGATCCTTCTCCTCCTCCTTCTCCTCCTCCTCGCGTATGCATGCCACCCTCCTGGCCCCTCCATGGCTGCCAATCGTGAGAAGAAGGGGAGGGGGAGAAGGGTCACCTGAAGGGACACTTCCAGTGTGGCTGGCGATCCTTGTTCAGCCAATCCCTTTGGGTGACCCTTCTCCTCCTCCTCTCACGACTGGCAGTCGTGGCGGGTCCAGGAGGGTGGCGTGCACATACGAGGAGATGAAGATTCGCCTGAAAGGATGCTTCCAGCGCGGCTGGCAATCCTTGTTCAGCCAGTCTAGATTCCAAAAAGAAGAAATGAAAGTAGCAAAGAGCACCAAGGAAAGCCCAGCCACAGCTTTGTGGGAGAGAGACAGAGAGACAGAGACAGAGACAGAGAGACAGAGAGAGAGAGAGAGACAGAGACAGAGACAGAAAGACAGAGTGAGGGAGAGAGAGGGGAAGATAGGGACCTGGCCGCTTTGCTATCCCTTGCCATCGCCCTTACCTTCTCAGGCCAGGCGAGGGAGGGAAGGGTGAGGGGCAGGACCAGCCGCTTCAGGCAAGGTGAAGAGGCGGCGACCAAGCATGGGTGAGTAGAAGCCTGGGAATGGCGGCTCCGGGCTGGGCTGGAAGAGGCACGCCCACTGGGAGAAGGAAGAAAATTTGCTCCGGGAGGGCGGCCAGGCAGGCAGATGTCCCAGGGCTGTTGCACATGCACACTGCATGTGTAGTGGCTGCACATGCAGTGCGCATGTGCAGCAGTTCTGGGACATCTGCCCAAGCTGTGCCATGGCCACCACATGGTAGGGTAAAGCTAGGAGAGTGACCGGGACAAGCGGGTGACCGGGCGACCAGGCGACCCGGTTTGGGGGTGTGGCCAGCCAGGAGTCACCACCGGTTCAGCGACCCATGCCAAATCACCACTACCGGTTTGCCCAAGCTGGTGAAAACTGGTTGAATACCACCTCTGTTCCTGACCAACCTATGTGACAACTTTATTGTCCAGAAGGTAGAGGAGGGAACTAGAGGGACAGCCATAAAGGACTTAATTCTCAGGAACAGAGAAGTAATGATAGAGGGAGTTGAAACTGCAGGAACCTTGGGTGAGAGTGACTATGAATTCATACTGGAATTCAACATCACACAAACACAAGCAATAGAACATAATAATACAAGAGTCTTAGAATTTAAAAGAACTGATTTTAATAAACTCAGAAAGAACTTGGGAAAGATTCCTTGGATGAAAATCCTAAAAGGGAAAACAACTCAAGAAGCTTGGGAAACTTTGAAAAACATGATCCTAAAAGCCCAGTCCAGCACAGTACCTGTCAGATCCCATATATTTCTATTGGGATGCTGGCATTTTAGGGGGAGGGGGAGGATTGGAGAGATCTCTATATGAAGTTTCTGTTTCCTGCATTGCTGTGCTGTGAGTTTCTGTTTCTATTCACTGCATTGCTGTACTGTGGGAGGGGTTTTATTTGCACTGCTTTAAATTGCTTTTTTTAAATAGGAAAATTTAGTTGCTGCCTAGACCTTTTGCTATCAGAAGCCTTTCAATAAAAGCTCCTTCTGGAACAAACTTCAGTTTCAAGAGTCCTGCTTTCTTGGGAAGATTGGAAAGGTAAGACCTTACAGTACCATGAAAAAGAAAAACAAGACTTCCGGGTTAAGTCCTCCTCGTTGACGGACTGGGGACTGCGACTGTCCGCAGCTTCAGTCTGTGCTCTCTCATTGGAGAGCCCCAATCATTGTGATTGGGGCTGAAGCTGCCTCGGAGGGGCAGCAGAGTAAGGGGAAGCCACCAGCCAGGTTGAGGGGAGCCGCATTCCCCTTCCCTGGGCTTGGCAATTTTCCCCCCCAAAGACAACCGAGCAGTGGTCTAAAATGGCCACCCTGAAGAGGAGGACTTAGCTGGACTAAGATTTGTGCAGGAGAGAAGAAAGAGGTGGACAACATAAGAACCGGGACAACTTAGTGCAACAATTAATTAAAAGGTACCCCAGGATGGATATTTTAAGAAAGCCAGAATAAGATAAGGCTGTGCTTCAGTCCTTGACAAAATACTCTTTTCTGATAATGGCTTACCCATATAATATGTCACCCTATTGTCTTCTCATGTCTAGCATTTAGTATCAATGAGTTGTAATTTTTTTCCCTCAAAAAAAAAAAAAAGATCCCCCCTGCTTTAAAATAGTAAACCAATATAAAATATTGTTTCCTGAGATTAGTAATTGCTGTTATTATTACTGGGGGGGAAAAAAAAAAAGGGAAAAAAAAAAAAATTTCTTTAATAATTTTTCCACAACAGGAGCCATCCGGGGGGGGGGGGGGGATAGAGGATGGTGGGCCTTTGGGGGGTCAAGCCCAAGGGGGGGGGGGGCTGAAAAAAAATAATAATTTTTTTCCCCCAACAGCACCCCAGGGGGGGGGGGGGGGGGGGGGGTGTTTGACCCCAAAGTTCCCCCCTTTTTTTTTTTTTTTGGGGGGGGTTTGGGTTTTTTTTTTTTTTTTCTAGGCCAGCACCTTCTGCACTATACCAAAGTGGCTCTCTGAATAGATAATTATCCTACTAAGGGAAAAAGGGGGGGGGGGGGGGGGGGGGGGGGGGGGTGAAAGATTGTTTGGGGGGGGGGAGGGGGGGGGGAAGGTTGGTTGGGAAAAAGAAATTGGGGGGGTGGGGGGGGGAAGAAGCCAAAAAAAAAAAAACCACAAAAAATGTGGGGGAGGGGGGGGGTGTTGTTGTGGGTGGGTGGGAAATTTTTTTTCCATTGAATTTTTTTTGGTTTGAAATTTGGTGGTTTTTTTTTTTGGTGTTTGAACAAAAAACCCCCCAAACACAACCAATATTCCCGTGGCATTTTCCATCTCCCTTATTAGAGGGGGGGGGGTGGTTTTCCTATGTTAAAACTCAAAAGTGGTAACTTGCTGAGAGAACATAATATAGGGGGGGGTTGTCACCTTAGGTTTGGGTTATTTTTTTTTTTTTTTTTTTTTTTTTTTTTTTTTTTAAACCCCCCCTCTTTTTTTTTTTTTTTTGTTTTTTTGGGGTTGTTGTGGGGGGGGTGTTTTGTTTTTTTTTTTTTTTTTTTTTTTTTAAAAAAAAAGGGGGGGAGTGGGGGGGGGGGGGTTTTTTTTTTTTAGAGTAGTATATAAGTTCTTCTTTTTGGTTTTGGGGGGGCGAAATACTTTTTATTTTTGGGTTGGGGGGGGGGGGGGTTTTTTTTTTTTTTTTTTTTATTTTTTTCTTTTTTTTTTTGTTTAATTTTTTTATTTTTTTTTTTTTTTTTTGAAGGACGAAGGCGCAAATCCTTAACCAACCTCGCACTTTCAATCACTTTTTCTTTTTCCATTTTGGGGGGTGGCTGCAGTAAAGTCAGATGGAATCTGAAAACTCCTGCATGAAACACAAAGCTATTTTTCTGTTTCCCCAAACCCAGCCCCGCTGTCCAGTTCACTGGCAGCCAATGTGATGCTGTAAGGTTGTTTTCAGAATATTGAGATGCTAGGCAGACAACAGTTCAAGGCACAATGGCCTTGAAACATGGCTGGAACTAGCTGGGAGGGAGTCCACTCTGATTCCAAAGACAATCCCCCTCTCCAATTTCCAAAAATTTATAGCAAAAGCAAAAAGATGCAAAAATACCAGCAAGCCCCACCCACCCCCACCTGCCCCTGCCCCGCCTTTCAACAGAATGGTAGGGCACGGTGGACCTGACACAAGTGGACCTGACACTGAATTAAGGAAATCTCATTCTCTTAACTCTTACCCTGCATTTCTTCTAAAGCTCTTGTTTCTGTGCAGTGAACTGTTGTGTTATAACAACATTGTGATTCCTCTTAAACTGATTTAATACCCTATATCTCTTGATATGGCCTTGAGTCCTTGGTTAGCTGAATTTCTTTTCCTTTCCATGGTTGAAGGAGAAATGAGGATGACCAATTTTAATCTTGATTATTTCTCATCATAACACTAACTTTGTCCTAGACCAGTGGTGGTGAACCTATGGCACACATGCCAGAGGTAGGACTCAGAGTCCTCTCTGTGGGCACACACGCTGTCACCCCATCCCAGCTCCGTCACATTTCTCACCATCATTTGCAGGGAATCGTGGCAGCTGTTGCCCTTTCACAGTGGTGGCAATGGCTGGAGCCTTGGTGTGGGAGCGAAGCGCCCCTGCACTTGCCTTTGTGCGAAACAACATTCCACCTTTGTCGTGGTACATTTACTATCGCTGCCTCCAATGGCCTGGCTGCTGCCCCAGAGGAAGGAGAGTGGGGGGAGAGGGAGGTGAGGGAAAGAGAGAGAAAGGGAGGGAAAGAGAAAGAGAGAAACAGAGAGGGGGGAAAGAGAGAGTGGGATAGAGACAGAGAGAGAGGGGGGGAGGGAGGGAAAGAGAGAGAGAGAGAGACAGCGAGAGGGAGGAAAGGGGGGAAGAGAGAGGGGGATAGAGAAAGGGAGGGAGGGAGGGAGGGAGGGAGAGGGAGAGAGATAGAGACAGAGGGAGGGAAAGAGGGGGAAGAAAGAGGGGGATAGAGACAGAGAGAGAGGGAGGGAGGAAAAGAGAGAGGGGAAAAGAGACAGAGAGAGAGAAAGAGAGGGAGGCTGAACTCTGCCTTGTTTATCGTTATTTTAGGTAGTAAACCTCATTATTCAGGTTAAGTTGCCGTGTTGGCACTTTGCAATAATTAAGTGGGTTTTGGGTTGCAGTTTGAGCGCTCGGTCTCTAAAATATTTGCCAACACTGCCCTAGACTCATGCACAGCTTCTACTCTTGTTGTGCCATTATGTAGTGGTGTGGTGACCCTGCACAAGCCTCTTTTCCCCTCTCCCTCTTAGCTAGCAGCAACCTAGCCATATTTGGCTTACAAAATCAAGCAAGCAACTACTTGTATTCTACTACTTGTATTAAGATCTTCATTGAAATGTGGTTGGTTAATGCATTACTTTCTTTATAGGCTAACAGCATATGTTGTAAAAGTCTTTGCCATAGCTGCCAAAATAGTAAAAGACATTAGCCATGAAATCATTTGTGGAGGTGTGAGGTGCCTGATTCTGAACAGACAACAACCAGATAGAGTGTTCAAAGAAAATGTCCCTGTGATCCATGGAGAAATGCTGGTAATGGTCTTCCTTCCTTCCTTCCTTCCTTCCTTCCTTCCTTCCTTCCTTCCTTCCTTCCTTCCTTCCTTCCTTCCTTCCTTCCTCCCTCCCTCCCTCCCTTCCTTCCTCCCTCCCTCCCTTCCTCTCTCCCTCCCTCCCTCCCTCCTTCCTTTTTTTAAAGTTCTTAACTGCAAACAATCCAAGCCCAGGTATTAAAGAAAAAAATGCACTGTACAAAGTTCTAGCTTCTTCTCTAATAATCTTGGCCAGTCAAGAGCTGTACAGGAATTCAGACAGGACATGAGGGTGAATTATTATATCTATTATATCTATTATTATATCTCTATAATGAAAACCATTTATAGCACTAGGTAATAAGCAAAACTACAAAAGTTTTGTAGCTTTTCAGAGATTATGTAGCAATCAGTCAAATGTGTACATATATATTTAAAAAAATGGGATTGGGATATCACCAGCAGGAGAGAAACAAAGGACAATAAGGGTAGCCTTGGTAAGATTTGACTTAATGAGAGAATAGATCTGATGGAGGAACTTGAAGATGGAATCTGCTTCAAAGACAAGAAAGCCTGTAGTGGAGAAGAAACAACATATGAACAATAGCAGATGAGGTTCTACTGAAGAAATTTAGGGGCAAATCTGTACAGCCTCCATGCCCTGGTACAAGATGGTCCATTCAACACTTCCTGAGTACTTATCTTCATGCTTCCATCTGCAATGTAGTCTCTCTGTAGTTGAGATAACATTGGTCTTCCTAATATCCTACTTGAAGATGCTGTACATAGGCAATATAGGGCATGTTGGCCTGCACAGGGGAGTGTCAGAACATGACACTCCTTGATATTGCCTAGAGCTAGGCCATGTCCTGCTTAAAGCAAATAATTAAAACATTAAATAAAAGAACTATTTCTTGTTCTTTTATAGACTATCTAGCAGAAAATTCAATTCCCTTGTTCTTATTTTCTCTTCTCATGTAATTTTCTTAGGATAGGTTATAGCTCCCATGTAACCAAAGTTAAATGGTTCCTCAAACTCCAACCCTTCAACACTGCATCTTCAAGATGGACAAATATGGATGGCCACTAGATGGCAGCCACGACATATAAAAAAACCTTCACTTTTTCCTACTCCAGGTACTTGCTATGTATTACATAGCTTTTGTTCATTAGCATTGTTTTTGTTTTTTAAATTATATTTTATCTCTCTTCCCTGTGCCCCCCATCCCCCATTTCCTTCTAGGGAGGAATTCAAGGTGCTGAACCAGAAGTATCTTTAACAGCATTCATTCTGGTTGCATTATTGGAATCCAGATCAGTCTGCAATGAACATATCAATGTATGTGATGTTCTGATGGGAAATGGTATGAGGGGGCCAAAATAAGATTACAGCTCTCCACATAGTATTTTTTTTTTATCATAGTATTCCATTTTCCCACCTTCTTGACCCCAGGTTCAGTATTAAAAGCTTTTAGTATTTCAGGCGGACTTCCGGTTTGCAACCTTTCGGCGGCGGCGGGGATTCGCGACCGCGCGATCCCTGCTGCGTTCACCGTCAAGGTTCCCCCGATCCATTTGGATCTGGGGGATATAGCTGCCCCGCAGAGGCAGCTGAAGACAGGGGGGATCCGGCAAGGGGTTTGGGGGTGTCGCAAACCCCCTCCCCAGCCGGCTAAACCCCCTTTTCCCGAGGCGGATGAACGGCAGTCAGCAATGGCTGCCACGAAGAAAGCTGCAGCCGGACAAGCAGGTGCAGGAGGGAGGAAGCTGAAAGAAAAGTGAAAGTTGCTTCTAACTGGGACAAGACGGGAGAAAGTGACCTGGAACCTTGAAGGCTGCTAAGTATATATTGTTCCCTGTGAGAGTTTTAAGCTGCGAATATTCTAAAGGGGAAAGTTTTTTCTTTGTTCTACTCTCCTTCCTAAAGTGATAGCGGAAAAAAAAAACCTTTTTGGCTGTGAGTGGGAAGGGAGAGTGAAAAAAAAGAATTAGAGCAAAATTTGAATAAGGAGAAGATTGCCTAGAATTACAAAGAGTTTAAAAACTTCAAAAAAATATATTTGAAAAGGATTTGTGATTACTTTAACCCCAGAAAGAGAAAGTGAAGAAGAAGGTATCTAAAAGAAATAGTCTGTTTGGATTGTTTGGTGACTTTGGAACCTTTGGAAATTACTTCTGATTAAATCATCTGGGTGGTTGTTTGGAAAAAATTTTCTCTACACAATGGCATCATCTATGGATGAATTGGAACTTATATATCAAAAATTTGAAAGAGAAAAACAAGGAGGGGAAGATGGTCTTGACACTATTTTTCAATACTTGGAAATGGCGGTTTATATTTATGTGAAGCAGAATGAGGATGATGGGGACAAAGAAGAAGGAGAAGCCATCTGATGAACAAATTACTTTGACTGGAGAAGAGAAAAAGCAAGAGAAAAAGGGGAAAAGGTCTTTAAGATCTGGAAAAATAGCCCAAAAAGAGAAGAATAAGGTGAAAAGGGGACATTATGTTAAGAAACAACAGAAAGGGGGAAAGCAGAATAAAAGGGAGGTGGAGAGACAAGGGATTAAAGAGGATAAGGAGAAGAAGAAACAAGAAAGAAAGGAAGGGATGAGAAGTCCTAATGGTGGGGAGCAAGATGTTAAGAAGCAATTTTTTTTTAGAGATAATGGATAAGCTTTATGGTTAAAGGGATTCTAGAAAGATACATAAGACTGCATTTTTATACTTGTATTTAGAAGTAAACATAGAAAATTAGAAACAATGTGTAACCTAAAATGTGATAAAATATTTAACATAAATTAGTGAAATTTTTGGTTAAGAAAAGGGAGTACTGTAACGAAACATGATTTAAGATTGTGATGTGGGGGGGGGGTAATAATCTTTGAAAAGCATAAGTGTTCCCATAAAGGCATGATATTTAATTGAAATGGATAAAATGTTTAAGATATAAATGATTGTTAATATTAATGATTAGAATATGGTATACTAGCGAAATTTCATGTGAAATGAGAATTGAAGTAGAAGAAGGAGGTACTTTTTAATGAAATAATGAGCTATAATATATGATGAGGGATATAATATATAACTATGAAAAATAGGGCTCCCATAAAAGTATGTGATTTAATTGAAAAGTAATGACTTAAATGTTTAAGATATGAATGAATATTAATACTAATGAATAGATTTGTATTATTTTTGATAATATAGTATAATTTTAGAATGTACCAGACAGAATCCCAATATATGTCATGTGTTTTATATTAAGTATTATAAATGTAGGGGAAAGAGATAAAGGCATCATACTCCATATAGTGTACAGGAGAAGTTTTTTCTTTTTTTTAAAGAAGGAAAATGAAGGGCTGGCTGGAATAGAACAGACAAAGAATAATAAATATTATGATATGAATTGAGAGGAGATAAATAAAATAAAATAAAATGGAAAAAATTTAAAGGAGAGGAGAAGACATATAGAAAATTGAAAATGTTAATAAGATATGAAATGGTATGTAAAATGAATATGAATTTGAATTTGTGTCTGTACCAAGAGTTTTAACCCGGGACTAATCAACTTTCAGAGAAGAGATTTTTTATGCTTTTATGTTTTGTTTTATGTGTATCTATGTATTGTTTGTCTTGAAAATAAAACTTGTTTAAAAAAAAAAAAGCTTTTAGTATTTCAAAGTAGCCTAAACAGCATTGCTGTAGTTTATACTTTATTCATTTCAAATCAAATGAAACCAAAATAAATAATCAATTCAATAAGGATATTATTAGGAAATTGCACATATACTTTTAAGCCAGCAAGATATTTAGACTAGTTAATGACCTTTAAATATCAAAGAGCTTTTCACTGCTTTAGTATAATTTTTCACCAGCCTTCCTCAAAGGCAGATTTAGAAAGATCTGTGCAGGTGGATCTCACAGTATTGCAGGTTTTTCAGAAGTTCTCTACTGGAACTCCTATTTAAGACATTCCTAATAAATTTATCCATAGCATTTCTTCCTGCATTTAACCTTAAAATAGCAATAGCACTTAAAATAACACATATTTTGGTTAAATTTGCAGTATTAACATGTAAAACATACTGACAGGAATTGGGCAGCACATTTTAAAAAATTATTTATTAATTAGCAGAAGAACAGAGTTAGGAAGGGAGATCTTCTAGTCCAACTCCCTCTCAAGCAGGAAACCCCACACCGTTTCAGACAAATGATTGTCCCATCTCTTCTTTAAAACTTCCATTGTTGGAGCACCCACAACTTCTGAATCACGTTTTTTCAATTATTTATTGGACAGATGTATATGGCTGTCCAACTCACAAATTGTTGACTCTGGGCAGCTTACAACATTTAAAAATCCACCACATAACAAACCCATAAGCCACCCCCACCCCCAAGTCAAATCAGGCCATTTGATCTGCTCCATTGATCTGCTCCATTTGTGGTCCCCAGGCCCAATGACAAAACCATGTTTTAAGGCCTTTTGATACCTCAGGGTATCATACCTCAGGGAAATGCTGTTTGATAGAGATGCCTAAAACATTCCTATTGGATCTCTTCTCTTTCCTCTGCCTTTACTTCTAGATTCTAGACAGCAGCATCAATAAGGCCACAGATTATTTACTCAAAAAGTATGAGAAACTGCAAAGACCTTACACTACGGCCCTCACAGCCTATGCTTTGGCTGCTGCAGAACGACTCAATGATGACAGGGTACTCATGGCAGCATCAACAGGTACACATATTGCTTTGTTTTAAATAGAAGAAACCAGGTGTGGTTGAGTTTTGAAAACAAATGATTCTACTAAGAAGCAGAATGAAGGATTAGCTAGGAATACTGATGGGCAGATTTTTAGATATTGCAGCCAGTTACAAATCCATCTGGTTGTGTTGCCATCTCTCCCACAATTTGCTAGTTTATCAAGAAGTAGATTGTCATCTACTTTGTTAAATGCCTTGCTGAAGTCCAAGTGTATTATTTTGCTGGCCTACTAACTAAAGCATTTTTCTGGTCTTCTAATTTAGTCACTTTGTCAAAGAATGAAATAAGATTGGATGGCAATTATTTGTTTTTAACAAACCCGTGCTGGCTACTAGTTAAAACTTTATTTGTTTCTAGATGGTAACAGATCTGTTTTTTAATTATTTTTTTCAGTATCTTCTCAGGTATTGATGTTAGGCTGATTGCTCTGTATTTTCCTAGGTCTGTTCCCCCCTCAATTTTTTTAAAGACATAGTTCCCCTGTGTTCCAGGATTTAAAAAAAAATACAGTATAATGGTTCTGAGATAGTGTTTTCAGAGCTATGGGATGTAATCAATCAGGTCCCAGTAATGTATAGGTCAGATAGCTGTTCTCTTACCATTTTCTTGCTTATTTTAATTTTTATTTCTAGTCTTTTGTGTAAAGACTGATGCAAAGAATGAGTTAAGCAGCTCTGCTTTCTCTCTGCTGCCTGTTATTTCCTTGCCATCTTCTCTCTTTATTAGATCAACTTTTCCTTGACTTTTTTCTTGTTATTTATATGTTGAAATAAACTTTCTTTAAAATTATCTTTGACTTTTGTTGCAAGTCTTTGTTCATTCTGAGCCTTTGCTTTCCTGACTTCATCTTTGCAGATTTGGCCAATCTGCGATATTCTCCCGTAGTTGTGTGTCCCTCTTTCCATTTTTTTGTACTTGTCCTTTTTGTCTTTCAATTTGTCAGAGAGATCTTTGTACAGTCATGCTAGTTTCTTCTTGGATTTTTTCTTTTTCTTTTTCAATGATACTGTGCTGGACTGGGCTTTTATGATCATAGTTTTCAGATTTTCCAATGCTTTTTGAGTTATTAACCCTATTCAATCTGGTGGAATGGTAGTTACCCTCAGCCAGATACTCTCAAGGGGAGGCAGTCCTCCAAATAACTTGGCCATGTGCCATGTATGTTTTAAATGTGATAACCATCACTTTGTATTGCATACAGAAAGAAAATGGACCCAGTGCAATTCACATGACAAACAATGTGATATGGGCAAAGCAAGAGGCACCTGAAGCTGCAACACCACTGAATTCTGGAGCAGTTGTAACTTTTGGGTGACCTTCAAGGATAGAGCACATTGAGGTAGTCCAGCTGGGAAGTGACCTAGGCAGGAGTGACCATGAGCAACGCCTCCCAATCCAGGAATGGGCACAATTGCTGTACAAGATGGATCTATCTAAGATGGCAAAAGCCCCTCTAGTCACAGCTGCCACCTGCTCTTCAAGCAGGAACCACATATTGAAGAGAGCCCTCCAAACTGCACACAGTCTCTGTCCAGGAAAGTGCTACCCCACTGAGAGTCAGAGATAGCATTAATAGACCTAGGAGAAACAGAAACCAATTCTTCCCCATCTAGACACTCACAGCCCCCAAGCCAGTGGTGGGAATAAATTTTTTTTACTACCGGTTCTGTGGGCATGTTTGCCGGTTCTCTGAACTACTCAAAATTTCCACTACCGGTTCTCCAGAACTGGTCAGAATCTGCTGAATACCATCTCTGCCCCAAACACTAAGTCAGTACCAGAACAGCACCACCTACCCAGGGGTGGGTTTCTACTGGTTCTGTCCACCTCTGTAGAACTGGTAGCTCTGAAGAGCAGCAGACATAGAACCAGTTCTATGTCTGCTGATGTTTTTGCCCACCTGCCCACCCAGGTTCTTACCTGACCTTTATTTCCTGATTTTTTTTCAACTTCAGCTGCCCTGTGAGACACAGCTGCAGTTAAAAAAAACAGGGAAAAGGGGCTTTTTGAAAGGCTGCTTCTCTGCACACAGCATGCTGATGACAATTTACAGGCCCACGCTGGCAGCATGCAGGGAAGCACATCATAAATCACCAAACCTCGTAAATGACTGAACTGGTAGTTAACCCTATCAGATCCCACCCCTGCACCTACCCATCCAGGGGTGGAGATAAAGAGATAGACCAACTATATTGAGTCAGCAGGGTGACCTTGATGGAGATATGGCAATATCAGTATAAGAAATCTTAGTGTAAGATCCTGCCTCTCCTTCCCGTTCAAGAAAGCATAGTTGTCGCGTCGAGCGACCGATCCTTTATTTCGATCTTCTGGTTGATTGCTGAATTCCTCTCAGAAAGCAATTTAGTGGAGCCCTCGCAAGGGTGAGTGCAAAGCACAAAGAAAAAAAGACACGAAACAAAAGATTTCTTCAGGTGAGGCAGCACATCGCCTAGGGCAGATGGAATTATCCCGGCTGAGCCTGAGACAGATGGGATTGTTCAGGCTGCCAGCTGCTCTGCGCTGTCCCCTTTTATTGTACTGATTCAAAGAGGGGGGTGAAGGGGATTGCAGGAAGACAAAGAAGTTACAAACTTTATCTTTGAGACCAGGCTACGTGATACAAGTAACGAACTTTTTGACTGTTACTGATAAACATGTTTTTTCCTGAATATACATCTTTTATCTGACACAAGCTTCTGTGATGATACTTCGTGACTGATACCGAATACACATCTTTTATCCCACAGACTTTTGTGAAGTTAATCTTATCAGCTCCTTTTTCCTGTCAGCTTAGTGAACTTTGCTCTGAGAGGTATACGTGCTGAGCAGGATTTGTCTTATGGAAAAATACTGAGACAGAATAGCCACAATTCCTCCTTTTCTTTATTTTTTGTGCTCATGATTCTAGGTAGAGTCCTTTCTCCTCTTGAGTAGTCCCATAAGGTGGCAACAAACCCTTCAGTTTGTTGGTACCCTGCAGATCTAATTCATACGAGGAAAAGTCCTCATCCCCCAAATCATGACTTGGCATAGTTAACAAAACTTCTTTGGGAGAAAAGGAGTTATTAGTGTCTATTTCTTCCTCTGACTCTTGGTCAGAGTACCATTCCAGCAAAGGTTTTTTGACAAGGTCTTTTGATTTAATGATAGATGTGAGAAAGCTAACTGTTTTTTGAGTATTGTTAACTTCATTGTCAAGTGTATTCAAACGATCCCTCAAAAATGTAAGTAAACGTCCTATTACACATGGACCAATAGTACATGCAAGAAGCAATAGCACAAGAGGACCTATTAAAGCAGACAAACCCAACCATCCATTGTTTTTTTGTAAGTGTCTTTCCTTGTGCAGTAAAAGTGATTCTGAGTGGATTTATTCTCTGTCCACAACAAGGCCATGAAGAGCAAGGAAGATGTGCTTGAGCATGGGTAATATGAATATAGTCATTTTTGGTAGGTGCTTCCCACCAGATATGACCTGTGGATACACAACTCCATTTTTTACAATATCTGTCAACTACCCCACCGCAGGCAGAACGAGAAGTACCAGTACTATGAGCGGGACAAAAATATAATCTAAAGTTGTCAGCAGGTGCTGGAGAACAGGAGCCTTGCTTGTCCCATTTATCAGCTTGCAATTTTTTATCTGCAAATTTTTCTACTCCTGTCCCCATTTCAGCAAAATCCATGAAAAGCTGAGGAAACCATGGCCATCTAGTATAATTAGTGGTGGTGTTTAAAATTTTTCCTTGAAAATCAAGGATAGTCCAGGTATACGTTTGAGGTTGATGTTCATTTTTTGAAAATGGTTGTATGCTTCGAGGAGTGCGACGATAGCCAAATCTTGAAACAACATGAGATGCAGACTGCTTAGAGATGGAGTTGTCAGCAATGAAGGCAGGATACCCAAGATGGCGAGCTCGAATGAGAGCTGTAGTCTTGCGATGGATGTCATCAGGGATGAGGTGGCGTCTTCGCCACGACAGGTGGTTTGTAGCGATCAGGAACCCAGGAAGATGAATGATGCAATATGCATTTGGTGACATCACAGGGTGGAAAGCAGCAGCGAAGATGCCAGCGTAGTTTATCTCCAGGAAAAGTTGTCTCAGAATTAGCTTGAGATGGCAACGTAAGTAAAGCAGAGGATAGTGGAGGAGATGCCACTGAAGAAGTGGAAAGCAATAGAACAGTGTGATTGAAATAAGTGTGATTGTGAAAAAATCCTAAGCAAGAATAAGAACCTATAGTAAGTGGAGTAACATGTATAGTTAAAAATATTAAACAAGGAGAATAGTAATAGTAAATAGTTATGTCAGAAGTAGGAGAAAGAAAACTACCATTGTGTTGGAAAACATAATTACATGCAGAAAGAAGATTATCTTTAAAAATAAAGGTAACAGTGTCAGCAAGGAAAGCAAAAATAGCATCAGGAGATGCCCTAAATTGAGAAAAGACAGGAAGTATTGATATCAGAAGAAAGTTTAGAATTAGAGTCAGGTTTGCCATGGTAAGGTCTGACACAGCGAGCAGGAACCCAAAGCACTCGATCAGGAAGTTGGACAGCAGCGTAACCTTTTCCCCAGGTGATGAGCTGTGCAGGACCTTTCCACGCAAGATCTGGAAGCTGTCTGAAATAAACAAGAGGACGGGAAGAGGGAACTACTGGCTTGGTGAAGTGGCGAGAAGCCGCTGTGGTAGGAGGAGTGCCAGTAAGATTGAGAAAGTTAAGAGTGTACAGACAAACATTTAAGATATTTTGCAACGTTGGGAGGTTCGGGGGCCTGAGCCTTTTTCCCCAAGTGCCGATCAAGGGCTTGTTTTAAAGTTAGGTGCGATCTCTCCACAATCGCTTGCCCTTGGCTGTTGAAGGGTAAGCCAAACTTATGTGTGATGGCCCACTTATGACAAAACTCAGCAAAGGGAGAACTGACATAAGCAGGACCATTATCTGTTTTGAGAATTTTTGGACATCCCAACGTTACGAATGACCGAATACAGTGATTAATAACATTTTTTGTAGCCTCTCCTCTTTGCAATGTTGCTATAATAAACCCTGAATAAGTATCTACTGATACATGAATGTATTTCCAGGGAGCAAAGGGAGGATAATGAGTGACATCCATTTGCCACGTATCACAGGCTTGAGTACCCCTAGGATTAACACCTTCAGGGATACCTTTGGCCTGCAAGCTACATGTTAGACATTGTTGAATTATTGCTGTGGCTTCTTGATATGTAATTCCAAATTGTCGCACTAGGGCTTTCCTGTTTTGATGAAAATAATCATGACTCTCCCCAGGTGAAAGCTGTTGGAGAAGGGGAGAGGAGGCCATAATTTTACAAGCCTCATCTGCCATATGATTGCCTTCTGCTAGGAATCCAGGCAATTGCTGATGACTTCTGATATGGGCTACAAATAAAGGTTTCCCTCGTTTTTCAACAGTGTCTGAAGCTGTAAAAAAGTGTCATGAGAGAGGGAGGGGTAACAGGAGAAATATATGCATCAAAAATATGAGCAACCATCTGAGTAACATACATGCTATCAGATATTACATTTAAAGATTGTTGTGAAAAAAGAGACAACGCCAATAAGAAAGCAGCTAATTCAGCTTGTTGTGCTGATGATTGTGAAGTAGTTAAACGTTTATGCCATTGAGCATTTTCATATTTCCATGTACATGCTCCAATATTTTTTGAACCATCAGTAAAGACAGTTAAGCCTTCCTTCAATGGCTGTTGGACAAAAGGTGATTGTAAAACAAAAGGAACTGTCCTCATCACCTGCAATCGTGAATCAGAGGGAAGGTGGCACGACACTTGGCCACACCAATCTTCCAACGCATCCTGCAGTGTTGTGGAAGTCTGAAAAAGAGGTTCCCATTGAGTGATCTTAAAAGGAATATACAATGTAAAAATATCCATTCCCATCAGGGCTTTGGTTCTCTTACGCCCTTTTTCTATAAGAGAAGCCATTTGCGCTGCTCTAGTAAAAATAGATGTTTTTGGAGTGTGTGGTAGATGTAGCCATTCCAAGATATGAAGATTTTTTGTATTAGATATTTGAACAATTATTGCAGTCAGTAGTTGATGAGTTGAAAGGATAGCAAGAGAAGGTGGTTAAAGACAGGAAAGGTCGGGCCCAGTTTATGGTACCCAGATATTGCTGAAGTTGAACCAAGGTGGGTTGAGAAGACAGAGACAGAGAGTTTTACTCAGAAAAGCGATGGGCTGGTATTGCCCCTCCCTTTCTCTGATACTTTGGTGGAATCAATCTATGTTCTCTGAAAAGAGCAGCCCACTAGGGGTCGCCCTCTCATTTCTTTTTCTTTGCTACTTTCTTGTTTACTTTCAAACAAACATCCAGAATTCCCTCATTGCATTCACAGACATACACAGCCTTCTCAATTTGTACACACATCTTTCCTCTTCCAACTCATCTTTCTCTTTTTCAATCCCTTCAGCTAACTCCAGAGACCTCTTCAAAGCCTCTTTCCTTCCTCCAAACAACACATCCACAAACCATCTCTCTCCTTCCTACTTCCATTTCCTTCCTTCATCTTTATCATCAAATCTACGTGCAATAAACAATCTTAGCTTCCCACTCTTGTCTTCTCAAGTACATCAGAAATTGTGGAAAAGCAGAACAATAGAGTAGCAAGACATTATTTACATAGTATTGACACATGGTAGAGTTTTAGCAAAAGATTCCATTAATCAATAATGAGTTTTGTGTTAAGTTGAGACATAAGATCACGGCCCCACAGGTTGAACAGACACAACAGAGAAGTTATAAAAGACAGTTAAATGATTTGTTCTAAGATGGAACACACTGAGAATAAGAATGAAAAATCTGTGGGGTCCTTGAAGAATTTTGTTAAAAGACAAAGAAGGTTGAGAAGGACCTTTCTCATGATGGGATAACCCCCCTGCCCCCATCTGAATCTCATCCTGTGGAGTACGGGATGGCTCCCTGACAAAGAAGATGGTCCAGGGTAACAGCTTGAGGAAGGCCAGCTGTTGCAACAGATTGAACTGCTAAGCGATAGTCATTGTGCCAAGCAGCAAGTTGAGAAGATGTTAGAGAAAAGAATCCTTTAATCAGTGCCTTCTGAAAGGTATTACGAACAGGCAAGGAGGCAGGAGAATCAGTGGAGTTGATAGGGTTAACATCAGGAATGTGAGGTGGGTTGTAGGGAGGAGGGGGAGGAGGGGAAGAAGTGTCAGGATATGGAGGTGGTAAGGAAGAAATTGTGGAAGTTTTTGAATGAGAAGAAGGGGAATCAGAGGAAACAGGAGAAAAAGAATTTTCAGGAAGACTAGAAGATGGATAAACAATTGTTATAGCAGCCATTATTGCTCTCCAAGAGATAAGTATATCCATGGGAGCTCTGGGAATTTCATGTAAATATTTTCCTAATTTTTCCCATTGAGAATGGCTAAGAGTTCCAGCAGATGGATAGGCTGGACAGTGTGCCTCAATGTAAATTATAAATTTATTTAAAGATTTCTTCGAAATTGGGTACACAGTTGTACCATTAATTTTCTGAAAGGAATTAGCCTTCTTCACTAGACTATAAAGTTCGTCCCTGTGCCCTGACGAAACTTGAGAAAGTGAGGAGCCCATTACTTACGATTCGTACGAAACCTATGCCAGGTGCGTAGCAATGGGAGTGAAGGTGATGCACCTCTAGCCAGAAGTCACACACCTTGGAACCAGAAAGTCGAAGAGATCCCGGACGAATCAAGGGATCCCGGACGAGCCCCCAGCTGTCGCGTCGAGCGACCGATCCTTTATTTCGATCTTCTGGTTGATTGCTGAATTCCTCTCAGAAAGCAATTTAGTGGAGCCCTCGCAAGGGTGAGTGCAAAGCACAAAGAAAAAAAGACACGAAACAAAAGATTTCTTCAGGTGAGGCAGCACATCGCCTAGGGCAGATGGAATTATCCCGGCTGAGCCTGAGACAGATGGGATTGTTCAGGCTGCCAGCTGCTCTGTGCTGTCCCCTTTTATTGTACTGATTCAAAGAGGGGGGTGAAGGGGATTGCAGGAAGACAAAGAAGTTACAAACTTTATCTTTGAGACCAGGCTACGTGATACAAGTAACGAACTTTTTGACTGTTACTGATAAACATGTTTTTTCCTGAATATACATCTTTTATCTGACACAAGCTTCTGTGATGATACTTCGTGACTGATACCGAATACACATCTTTTATCCCACAGACTTTTGTGAAGTTAATCTTATCAGCTCCTTTTTCCTGTCAGCTTAGTGAACTTTGCTCTGAGAGGTATACGTGCTGAGCAGGATTTGTCTTATGGAAAAATACTGAGACAGAATAGCCACACATAGTCTCTTGAAACTTTAGCATTTCAAAAAGGAAACCTTTATTGAAAGGAAGTGAATGCAGGACAATGCAAAGCAAGGTCTAAGTTCCCCCCAGGCAATTCCGTTAGGATAAAGTGGTTAGAAACACCTCCCCTCAGTCTGATGTTGAATGAACCAATCCACAAGTGCGAAGATGTTATGGAAATGGTCGTCCTGAGAAAGAGATAAGGAGTCATTCCAATGTGCTTCTTCTGTGAGGATTCTGAACTGAGATAAAACAGATGGCCCTCCCCTCTTGTACATTCTTCAAGTTAAATCAAAGCACAGGGCAGAATAGGTGACAGGGTAAAAGTTATAAACTAGGGAAATGACAGGATACATAGGAAATAGGATGAGAGCAATAATAAATGACTAAAAGAATCTGGGGTTCCCTCACCACATGAATGGCAGTATCACAATAGGGATCTGTTAAGTTGATTCTTCATCTGGTCTACCTGGTAGAGCTGACCATAACTGGGTATCATCAGCAACTCCGTGCCATTGAGTAACCTCACCCAACAATTCACACGTATCATCTGCTTTCTTGAAGAATGGGAGACTTTTAATCAATTGTTAATTTTCCCAATCTTTTCACTCCAGTCAAAAGTCACCATCAGGGTAAGTGACCAATATTTTTATCTGCTTGGTTTAATCCTGTTTCTGTGCTGGTTTTTTTAAAGGAAGGAATCGTTGGGAAGAACATAATGCTCACACTCATAATATTGAAGGCACTTCCTATGCCTTGTTGGCCCTGCTGAAAATGAAGAAATTTGCTGAGGCCGGTCCTGTAGTCAAATGGCTGATAGATCAGAAATATTATGGGGGAACATATGGGCAAACCCAAGTGAGTCTTTGTTTTATTGTCAGATTATAATCTTCTGAATTGTATTCTACTGTAGGCTGGTTTAAACAAAATAATAGTCTGAATTGTTGCATGTTTTCGCCTAAAGAAGGGGAGGCAAAGTCGAGACACTATAGCAGTCTTTTAATATTTGAAGTGCTGTCACGGGGAAGAGGTTGTGGATTTATTCTCCATAGTGCCTAAGGATAAGATAAGAAACAGTGAATGGAAGCTTTATAGAGAGGAACCTCCAAAAAAAGAATAAGGAGGACTTTTCTGATTATGAGAGCTATTAAGCAATGGACATAATGGTCCATCAGGAGGCTTGCAAGCAAAAGTTGGACAACCATTTGCTGGGCATGTTGTAAGGATTATTGCCTGTGCATTGGGTTGGTTTTGAATATGTAACAGAACTAATAGTAATAGTAAATCTACCACTGATTCTATTTCATTTTCTAGTAAGGGGAATAAAAATGATAGAATGCTTAGCCTTCAAAGATGATTTCATGAAGACGATGTCAAGGGAAAGTTTTTTAATATAGGTTTGACATCCTAGTGCTGATTTTCTATATGCGAAGAGTTTTCATACTGAGATGCAATGATCCCCACTCAGCTGGTAGAACAAAGCATCAAATAGCTACTTTAGGACTTGACTAACTGGTAACTTGAAAATAACTACAGGTTTCTCTTCAGTTATCTGTAAGCTTTTTTGGCACAAAATGCCCCTAGAAGAGAATGATTTGTGCTGAGAAAAATAACATATTGTTTATTTATTAAGTTTATTTGCTGCTCATCTCACCATTAGGCTACATAGGGTGGTTTTCAACAATAAAATAAAAAAAGATAAAAATATATCTCTAGAGAAAATATAGTAGAGAAAAATGTAGTAGAGAAATGTATTCTCTATCCCTCATGTATGGGTACAAGGTGGATAGAGAGTTTTTAAAATCTCTGTTTGGTTAGCAGACAAGTGCATGGATCTTTTGATGTGCAGGACGAAGAATAGTTTTGAAAGGAATTTTTGCCTGAAGATTATCTAGGGTTTATGTCCTTCATCCATGCTGAAATTAAGGGAACCAAGAGAAATCTCATCCATAGACTTCCTATTGTCCTAGATGTATTTATGTGTATATATGTTAACTCTCCTCTGTTTGTTTACTCATCAATTTGTAGCCCATCTTCTCATTTATGATCAAATGTTCTAACAGACAATTGTAAAAATTAGAAATATAGTTTGGGTATTTCTTGCAACAAGCCACATCACCATCTTCTCCCCTACGTGTTAAACATTTATTTCTATGGTAAAATATATCACTGGATTTTCAGTTCTTTTGTGAGATACTCCAAGACAAACAATCTTATTTTTTCCTTCTCCCATTCTAGGCAACAGTTATGGTGTTTCAAGCTCTTGCTGAATATGAGATTCAGATGCCTACCCATAAGGACTTAAACTTAGATATTGTTATTAAACTGCCAGAATGAGAACTACCTATAAAGTACAGAATTGATATTACTAATGCTCTCCGAGTCCTGACAATAGAGGTACAGTATTTCAGCAAGTGTATTTATTACTCCTTTCATTGGAAATAATTATTTTGGTTCAAATGCAGGTTCAAATCTTTTTTTCAAGAACTGGGAAAAACTATACATAATTTGGTGAAACAAGAAAGAAAACCTAAGTCAGTTCTCCCTATTGGAATTGCACCAGATTGCGGGAGACTGGCTTAAGACAACTAGCTTCTTTGTCAACATACAATGTAGTTTTAAATGACTTCCCTTTCCTCACAAAAGCTGCATTTAAGACAATATCGCAAAATTGTGTCTGTACTTCCAAGGACTATTCCATCTGTGATAAGAAAGAGATTTGAATGGCTCTGGGAGAATTTCTGGAGCACTTCATGACTTAGGAAATGAAGATAATATCATTAAAACAATTGTGCTGCTATTTCTGATGTTGCACAAGCATGATACCAACAGAGTTATATGTTTAAATATGGGTCTGGTATAAATGAGTGGAAATAAATGTTTCTGAAATAGTATTTGAGGGAAAAGTAGATGAAGGAACATAAACTATGGCAGGCATTGTTTCATCTTTTCATACATCCCTTTTTTTGCTGCTTACATGGAGCTCTACTCCAGCTCATGACTGTAAATACAGTTTGGAATCACAGAAAATATAACTCAGGTGGAAAGAGCCTTCATAATCTGCATCTAAACTTTGTTCACCAATCTGACCTGCTGATGTGATCTGAATCTTCGAAGATTGATTGGACCCCTAACTAGATTCATCTTTAAGGTGGCTTGATGAAAAAAGCTTCTGATTATCCCAATCTTAGCTCTTCTATTTAGCAAAGGAACTGTTCCACTTCCAGAATGAGGCCTGCCATGAAGCAGTGTGGATGCTTTTAGGTGGCAGAAATTAAGAAACAAGACTCAAGAGGCAGCCTATAGATATGCCTTGGAACACATCCACACTATAAAGTAAAAAAAAAAACCATTTGAAACATATTTAGGTTAGTAAGAAACCATGTAGACTTTCTATCAGTAAATTACAATAACAGACAACTAACAGCTTTGAATTTTACTTTAATCCATTAACAATTTTTCTTTCACATATGTAATGTATGACAGGTCAATTGGGTTGCAAATAAATTTTGGACCTACTTTGCAAGAGGGAAGCTATTATTGTTGCAAAAGAATTCTGAGTATTTAACTAGGGGAGATAATGTCTGTATTTTTCCTTTTTTAATTAACATTTCTCAATGTTTTTGTTTAGTTTTGTTCTGTCTCTGTTCAATTATTTTATTTTGGATTTTAATCTTTTGAATAAAATAAAATTGTTTAAAACAAGGAACAGATTTAGGTTCATAGTAGTTCTCCAAGGACTTAAGTACATTTCAATTATATACAATATATTGAGAGACAATTAGATGTAATGGTGAAGGTGCTGGCTTGGAACCAAGAGATTGTGATTTTGAATCCTGTTTTAGACAGGGAAGCTGGCTGGATGATTTTACACCAGTCATTCTCGCTCAGCTCAACCCACTACACAGGGTGGTTATTGTGGAGAAAAAAGGAGGTAGGATATTTAGATATGTTCAATGCCTTGAGTTATTTACACTATAAAAGGGATAAGAGTATAATAATACTCCAGATTTAACCATTTTTGATAATAAAAAAAGTATTGATAGTGGATATGGTAGCACCTGGAGACAGCAGAAGAGAAGGGAAAGGACTGAAGAAAATCACAAAATATAAACACCTGCAAACAGAAATAGAAAATAGAACAACTGTGGCAAAGATAGTACTAAAAGTAATAAAACACTTTGGATACAATCCCTAAACATCTGGAATCCTTTATCACTATGAATGTATATCAATATAGAAATTGCTAAGATTGGTGCACAATAATTTGGATAGTTTTACATTCATTGGGTCTTCAGAAAGTGTAAGGAAAGGAGTTTTCTTTATGATTTGATTTTGTTGATACCTTGTTAATATATGGTTGTTTCTTCATCCACATATTTGATTGGGTCTTTCTTATATTTTGAAATCGGTTCCACCTCTAGCTCATATCAGGTTACAACAAAGTCAATAAAATACTAGCACTAATAAGAAGTAAAATCAGCTGAAAGTCATGCTAACCCTGGTTGCTTTTCAGACCAAACTCAACCAAGACTTTGTTGTGTCAGCATCAGGTGATGGAAAAGCAACAATGACCATTTTGACGGTCTATAATGCACAATTGAGGGAGGATGCAAATGTTTGCAACAAATTCCATCTAAATGTTTCTGTTGAAAACGCCCAATTGAGTAAGTTTGACTGGTGGCCTTTGGCTTGCTAGAAATAGATTCTAATGAAATGTATGGTGGGGGAAGATTAAAGTGTTTCTATTCATCATGTCAGGATCCCAATATGGAACAAGCTTTCTCTATTACTTATTCATAAAAAGTCTCTCATTTGATAGAAAATAACATTATTAATTCCATACTTAGTTGTAACCCAGTTCTTGAAGTCAACAAAATAATTTATTTCCTTTTGCCCTGGACAAGCAGGTATTAAGAGCACTGAAGGACAGGTTTTGGGATTGAAATATGTAGATTGGACAGGAATTGAAGTTGTAGGCAATAGACATGTTACTGTCATTTATATTTCTTTGGAGACAAAGAGAAAATCCTATTAGCTCATGGCTTGCAAAGAAGAGGATATTAGATCCATATTGCCAATATAATTCCTAACTAATCCCAAACTAACAGCAATTGCAGTCCACGAGAGGCTTGCAAAACCAATTAGGATTTGGACAGATGGTCAAATAGCCGTAGGCCAGAAGGCCTCTTGTTGCCCACTAAGTCTCCACTGTTCTCCTTTTGAATTGAATTGAATTCTTTATTGTCATTGTATGTATATACACAGTATACATACACCGAAATTCACATAACACCCAGAGATCAGACTCAACATGCACACACACATAACAATCCCCAAATACCTCCCCACCCGCCAAAATTCCCCACCTTCTAAAAACACACAAGCATCCACACAACAGACCAAGTAATACTGTCCAACAGCTCACTGATGGTGGTCCTTAAGTTCATTGTTAAGTGCAATTATAGCTCTGGGATAAAAACTATTCAGAAAACGTGTGGTCCGAGTTTTAATTGTTCTGTATCTTCTGCCAGAAGGCAACAGTTCATAAAGATTGTAAGTAGGATGGGAAGAGTCTCTGAGAATGTTGTGCAACTTCCTCAAACAGCAAGATGCGAAGATGTCATTCAGGGCTGGTAGCTGGAGCCCAATGATATTCTGGGCAGTTTTAATGATTCTCTGTAGAGCTTTTTTGTCTGCTACAGAGCTGCTGTAGGACAGAAGTAGATACTGAGATAGATTTATCTTCCTGAGAATGCTCTCTCTCTCTGAGGAGCCTCTTCTGTGCCTTCTTTACAAGCATGTTGGCATTCATAGTCCATGAGAGGTCCTCCGAGATATAAGTGCCCAGAAATTTAAAACTACCAACCCTTTCCACCTCCTCACCATTTATGTACAATGGTAAACGTACATCTCTCTTCCTCCTGAAGTATAAGTTCTTTAGACTTTTTTTGGTGTTAATTCCTAACTTAACTAGTTTTCTAAGAGCCATGTTGGGGTGAAGGATGCCAAAGAGAAAATAACTTAATGCCATTCTTAATTTTAGAAAATCCAGAAAGAGATTAAATGAAGAATGATTTTTAGGTGCTCTTAATTTATGTTGATTGATTTGCAGCAGGATCCAAATTTTTATTGGTTTTATATCTGTGCACCATATTAAGACAGTCTGCAAGATATAATTCATGATATTGTTTATTAAATGTTTATCCCATATTTCCTTTGTAGAACCCCAATTTATTTGTCCAATTTATATGCTGCTCATCTTGCATTTAAAGGCAACTCTCAGTGGCTTAATGCTTTTATTACCTGTTGTGGTATTCTTGCAATACTTCAATACAATAGGTTAGGAAACACAGTGATACACCCACACACGCACACATAGATACACACACAAACATGTAACAGCAAATTGTATTAAAAAACCCTAAATTTGGTTCTTGCAAAATGAAGAATAAGTTGTATTTTACACTCAGCTGGAAAATTTCTAGCTCTTACACTTTAGAATCAAAACAACCAATTCTTCAATTATTGAAACTGGGTTTGTTATTCTTTGTTTAAACATTCCTTATTCACATGATTTCTTTCAAGAAGGAATCAATCATAAAAATAGAGGGTAAAAATTATTAGATTAATCCTTTGATTTCCAAGGAGATGTTACAGCCAGACAATCAAACTTTTCAGCAGAGTCCAATTTCTCCCTTTTCTTTTGTAATTTTTAGACTTCAAACATGGAAAGGGAGCCAAGGGAGCCCTCATGCTCAAGATCTGCACGAGGTAAGAATGCTGAACACTAAAGAAAACTTTGGATTGTAGCAGGATATTTAGAATTATAACTTTGAGAAGCAATTATGTTACTTTTCAAGAAAATAGTTATACTTTTTCCAACTTTACACTCCATCTTTGCTTGTATATTGATCTGTTTTCTGAGCACTATCCTAATTTGTAACATTTTATTGTTTGTGGATGAAACAAAGAGCAGTATTTAAGTCATCGCAGGTCCCTCAGATTGATTTATTGATGTAGAAATTGCAATATGCTACAGCAAGATGGCCAGTACAAGAATGGAAAACCTCCAGGGGACTCTAGAACTATAGGTTAGACTAAGGAGTTGAGAAAAATAACCCAGGAGAAGGCAATGGGAAATATATTCCATATTGATTGGAAAATTTCACAAATCTGTTCCTGAATCCATCAGACATTGAGCTGGACTCAAGAGAACTATAGAATGAGACAAATGGTAGGTCTTCAACTTGGTTTTGCCATTTAAAGAACAAAAATACATTCTATTTTATGCCTTAATTAATGCTTTTTACTCAATTTTCACCCAAATTCATAAACTTTGCAAAAACTTCCATGAAAATTGTTTTGTGAGTTAGGAGCACATTGTGGTGGCTCAGATGCCAGCCTATAAGCTCTGTCAATAGCTAGATTTCTCTCCTTCAAGATGAACCATTTAAAAAAATCCAGAACTGCCCTAATAGTAATGAACAGGAAACTGTTTGTGAACTAGGAAATCCATCTTTGGTCATTTTTCCTCCATTCTTGATTTTAGGTATCTGGGAGAAGTTGATTCTACAATGACAATAATTGATGTTTCTATGCTGACTGGTTTTCTCGCTGATGCAGAAGACCTTACGAGGGTAAGCAAGCTTTGAATGGGGCTTGAAATGGCTGTTTCTGCAGTTTAGCAAAGATGCTGAATTAGAGAATGTGTTATAGTTAATCATTTGCCTATATGATTAAAACTGCAGACAGAATGAATGAATCTTCATTACCAGAAAATGAATCAATAAGATGCTGAATTTTATGACACATAAAAAGGCATTATATTTTAATAAATCAGAAAAGTATATTGTTAAGTATGGAGAATAAGGGAGACCAGACATCTGACCAGTGACTTCAACTCTTTAATAAAGCGATAGACATAACAGAGCAATGATATGGGCAGCAGTAACCCTTTTATAGGGTTAGCTGTTGCCTTATTAACCAATGAAAATGTGCAGCAGGTTCCCACTACTGACCAATAAGGACAGTCCCAAAAGTGGCCAATCAGGGACTGGTTCTGGTCCAATCCCAAGTTGTTGTATAAGGACCAATCAAGTGTGCAGGTTTTCAACCCCTAATTTGCATTTAGGTTATTCACTTTTATTGATTCACAACACCCCTCCCCTTGGGTTCCGTTTGAGGGAGCTGTGATAAAATCCTCAAGATAGGCAGGCCGTTTGGTCTGCCTGGATGATTTCCGAGGCTCCACCGGGTTTTGTCCAATGTCCGGTTCCGGTGGAGCGTTTGGATGACCATTGTTGCGTTCTATTTCGCTGCACGGCGATTCCGTGCTGCATTCACTGTGGTTGTCTCTGCTACTGCTTGTTTCTTCGGGGTTTTGCAGTTCATTTTCCCCCGTATTAAAGTTCCCTGAAGACATCAACTCCTTCCCCGCTTCATGTTCCGGTGCTTCGCTGGGCTGTAGGGCTCCCGTTGACCTGCTATTAGTTGTATCCAAGTCAATTCCCTCGATACTCCCTCCCCCTTGAGTTGGTGAACTGGGGAAGTCATGGCCGCTGGGTGGTAATCTCGATCGGACTTGGTCTATGTGGCGTTTCCACACCCTCCCATCGTCTGTTAGTAGGCGGTAAGATCTAGGCCCGGTGAGGTGGGTAATGGTTGCGGGTATCCATAACGGGTCGCCGGAAAAGTTTTTGGCAAAGATTAAATCGCCTACCTTAAATTCCCGGCATTTGCTGCTGGAGCCGAAAGGTTTTTCTGGTGTGAAAGCGGGGTGGAGCCGGTCAAGGTGCGATCGTATTTTCCGCCCCATAAGAAGTTCAGCGGGTGTTTTGTTGGTCACGCTGTGGGGCGTGATGTGCTGCAATAAGAGGATTCGATTGATTTTCTCGTCGATGTTGCCAAATTCCATTTTATGCAGGGTCTTTTTAATTGCTCGTAATTTGTCTTCGGTGGGATGAATTCCTTGGCTGTCCAGGAGGTATCCCAAAAATTCTACTTTTTCGGTACATAAGTGGCATTTATCTCTTTTTACTCTGAGGCCTGCATTTTGGAATCTTCGCAAAACCTCTTTGAGTCGTTTTTCTAGGATGTCTTTGTTAGGTGCGGCGATGAGTACATCGTCGAAATATGGGACAACACCTTTTATCCCTTGTAACAACCTTTCCATTAAACTCTGGAAGATTCCAGGGCGACGCTTACCCGAATTGGAGTCGGTTGCATTTAAATGCGCCCTATGTGTTACGATCGCTTGCGCCTCGGCTGTGGTTGGGTCTACAGGCAATTGTTGATATGCCTGGGCTAAATCTAGTTTGGCGAAAACTTTTCCGCCGCCCAGAGAATGGAGTAAATGTTGCACTACCGGTACTGGATAAGCACTTTGCTGCAGTGCATGGTTTAATGTGGCCCGGTAGTCTCCGCAAATTCTTAGAGACCCATCAGGCTTGATAGGCGTCACTATCGGGGTTTCCCAACGGGCGTGGTCGGTGGGTTCCAGTACGCCCTGCGCTATCAGCTTATCGAGTTGTTTGTCGATTTTAGGCTTTAAGGCGAACGGCACCCGACGTGGCTTAAGGCGGATGGGTGCTATTTCAGGGTTCAAGTTAAACGAGATTGGGGTCCCCTTATACTTGCCTAGTCCGTTCGCGAAAACGTCTTGGAATTCTTGCACGAGTGCTTCCTCCCAATCGACGCTTTCGGCCTTGTGGACTCCGGCTACAGTGATTCCAAGCGGCCTGAACCATTGCAGGCCTAGAAGACTAGGCCTGTCTCGATCCACGACAGTCAGTGGTAGTGCGACGGTGCGGTCCTTGAATGAGACCTGGAATCTGCGGGACCCGACAACGGGAATTCGGTTGCCCTGATAGTCTTTGAGTATAACCCTCTGAGGGTTAAGGTCTTGGCGGCGAATCGTTGGAAGGAGCTGTTGGAGCGTTTTCCACGACACCATCGAGAGGGAAGATCCCGAATCTACCTCCATCACACAAGGTTTGTTTTCGATGGCGACCTTTACTCGGATTTTCCCAGCATCAAGGGATGTAGCGTGGCCTATGGTGATTGTTTGGTGGGTCTCTTCCCGCCTGGTTTCTTCACGCCTGGTGGAAGTGGTGGACGGCTTGTTTCTGTAGGAGTGGTTCAATTTTTCTCGGTGTGTGCCGAAGAATCCTGAAGACTGGAATTCGGCCTGTCGGGGTTTGGAGTGCTGTTTGCTCCTGCAAACCTTTGCGATGTGACCGCGTCTCCCGCAATGGCGGCAAAGTGCGTCAAGGAATTTGCAGCCGGATTGTGGGTGATTTGCTCCACAGCCGGCACACGGTCGAAATGAGTGTTGTGAGGACTGGTCTCTCTCCGTTCGAAGTCGGTTGACCTCTTCCTCATCGCTGTCGGATGGGGACTCTAGGTCTTCGTGGTGAGTTGATACCGGGTGTCTCTCTGAGCGAGGCGAGGTATCAGTGGCGAGTTTACGTAGCGGTGCGTTGGTGCGGCGCATTTGGGCTGCCGACTTCTTTGTTGCCTCTGCTGCCGAGGCTTCTTTAAGGGCATCGGTGAGGCTGATGTCCCCCTTAGCCATAATTTTGCTCTGGATAGCGCCGTCTTCTAGGCCCAGAACCAGGCGGTCCCGGAGGGCTTCTTCTAAGTCGGCGAACCCGCAGAGGCCTCCTAGGTTCCAGAGGTCCGCGATGTAATTGGCAAGGCTTTCGCCCTTCCGTTGGTCCCTCTGGTAATATTCGTGTCTTCTGACTAAGGTTTGCACGGTGGGCGCGTAGTGAGCCCATAGTAACGGCTCGAGGACATCCCAGTCCATTTCTTTTACCTCTGCTGGCTTGGCAAGTGACTTTGCCATTTTAAACACGGTTGGTCCACAATGCGTTAGAAAGATAGCTCTTTTTTTGCCGGTTGTCGCATCTTTCAAATTGTTAGTTTCCAGAAACATCTGGAACCGATCCATGTAGGCCTCCCAGTCTTCGGTCTCTGGATTGAATGGAACGGGTGCTACGGCACCGCTGGCCATGTTGCCGTTGATGGTGCGTGTTCGACCACGTGCTCTGTTAGTTGCTCTGTCGATTAGTCAGTTCTTCGGTCTCCGCATCCCACCTTCGTCGCCAGTGTTAAGTATGGAGAATAAGGAGGACCAGACATCTGACCAGTGACTTCAACTCTTTAATAAAGCGATAGACATAACAGAGCAATGATATGGGCAGCAGTAACCCTTTTATAGGGTTAGCTGTTGCCTTATTAACCAATGAAAATGTGCAGCAGGTTCCCACTACTGACCAATAAGGACAGTCCCAAAAGTGGCCAATCAGGGACTGGTTCTGGCCCAATCCCAAGTTGTTGTATAAGGACCAATCAAGTGTGCAGGATTTCAACCCCTAATTTGCATTTAGGTTATTCACTTTTATTGATTCACAACATATATAACTGAAATTTCTCTGACAAATTAATAATATGAAAACTCTTTTTTGTTGTCTCCAAGTCTCTCAGGTGTACATCCCGTGAACCTTGAAAATATTTTCAGATTTTTCTATAAATGTAACACAGTGCCAGTATAATTATAATAAGCATAATTTCTGATATACCTGTATATTTTTCCTGCATGTGGCTCCCGATTTCTGGTTAAGGTAGACTGAAGGGGCCTTTCTTTGAACTCATGCTGAAACAATATTTTGAAGGAGATCTTCAACTCATGGAAAATTAGCCTTTAGCCCCTATTCCTTTGGAGTGGGGTCCAGTGACTGTAGTGATTTAATAGAGGGGCAACAGGGGTAGGATGGGGAATGGCAAGGGGACTTGGCCAATTTTGTGCCAGTGTACTTTCCTGCTGACTTAAGATGGGGAAGAGAGCCAGGCCTGAGGAGAGGGGGGTTCAGCTGGCACATTGTTCCGGGGGCCCATGGAACTCAAAGGGGGCCCATGAAGGAGGCTTTTAAAAAATTTTTTTACAAAACCAAATTTTTAAAAAGAAAAACAGCAGGGCTTTGGTCAACCTGGATGCGCCTGGGCGGGGGTGAGGGGTGAGGGATGGTGGGGGTGGCTTGCAGGAAAACACTCCAAAGCTGGATCAAATCAACTCATTGGAGGGCAAACGGCAAGGAAGGAAGGAAGGCGTGCCCTTCCCGCGCAGCAGCAGCAGCGATCGCCCTGCCCTCCGCCTCCTCCTCCCTCTTTCTCCCCTTCTCCCCAGTTCTTGAAGAATCAACCTCCACTTCTCATCCTGTCAAAATCCTTCATGCCGAAAGGAAGGAGGGGCCACTGTTAGCTTAGTCGGAGGATCTGTGCACGCCAGCCATGCCAAAGGGTAATTGGCAAGAGGTTTTAAAATGAAAGATAAACCAGAGGAGGAGGGGGGGGCGGGCGAAGGAAGCGTCACTTTTCTTTCATTCGTATAGACTAGAGTGAATCATTCAGAATGATTCATCCTTCTCCCAGTCAGAAAAAAAACCCATCTACTTGTGAGCTGCACGGACTCCAATGCCGCTTCTCCATATTTTGTCCTCAACCCCCCACCCCCCGCTTTCCTATTTGCTTCACTGCCCCCCCCTTTTTAATGACCCTCTCGGTTGGTTAGGAGTTACATGACATCAGTGCAGAGTAATGCGAAATCCACAGGGTGGTGGAGAGGGGGAGGGGAGATGTTAACTTAACGTGTAGGTGAGAGGGCCCATATTCAGGGGTGGGATTCTACCAGTTCACACCTAGAACCGGTTGTTAACATTCTAAGCAGTTTGGAGAACCAGTTATAACAAATTACTGGCCTAATCCTGTAAGGAAGGCAGGAAGGAAACATTCTGGTGTTGCTTACAGAAACTGCCTCTCCATTAACCCTTATTACGTTCTTGGCAGGACTAGACTTCCTGTCTCAGGAACTTCTCTGGAGTTTTTTTCCCTTCCTTTGCTGGTACTTTGCTTGTGTGGAGTGACCATTCAAAGTTACAATGGCACTGAAAAAAGTGACTTATGGCCATTTTTCACACTTACGACTGTTGCAGCATCCCCACAGTCATGAGAAGCCAGGCGAGGAGATACGTGCCTCGATGTGAGTGATATTGAGTTGGCCAGTAACATGACCACCAAGCCACATCTACCCAGTCTACCCATATTAGTCTTGTTCCAGCACTTAATAATCCCCTTGGCGGCCCTGAAGACAGCACTGTATCTGGGCATTGGGGTTTGAGTTTACTTTATTGATTAGCCCTTGGGCCATATCAAAGTGTAGAGTTCCAGACACAAATTATTATTAAAATCTGATAAAAACAATTTAAAATGAAACTGGAATAAAATGAATTTGGAATAAAATACAGTTTAAAGTGAAATTGGAATTGGAATAAAATACAATAATTTAATATATAGATAAAATAAAATATGATAAAATTATATTTCAATGTCACCCCTACAATCTACCCCAATCAGTCCTACACATGCTGATCTCAACCAAATCATTTTGCTTAAGTACTGCGTTGTGTTAAATGTTATTTTGAGATTCTGGCCACACATAAGGTACGTTTTTTTTTCATATGGGGATCCCAATGGGTCATTCATTTGGTACATAGACCAAGGTACTTGTCTCTCACCTTCTTATACAGGGCACTGGAGAAACAGCCTAGGTCACCTAATGCTCTTTGGATATATGCAGTGGTGGCATTCAATATTTTTTTTACCACTGGTTCTGTGGGCATGGCTTGGTGGGCGCGCTTTGTGCATGCATGCACGCACAGAGGGTTTCCTACTGACCTTCTCCTGCAATCCTGCACTCTCCCTGTATGTTCAACAGCAGATGCATGACAATCTGCTGTGCTGTGCAAAGCAGCTGAGCTTCAAAACCAGGAAATAAAGATCAGAATAGAGCCAGGGCAGGTGGGCGGGCCCAGCAGCTGATCGTCAGAGTAAACCGGTTCACTCACAGATGATCCTCAGAGTGACTGGTTTGGCCAAACCAGGCTGAACCGGTAGAATACTACCCCGGATACATGACAGAATAATGTGTTAATATTCTAACTTTTGAATGTGTTAATATTCTAACTCAGTATTTTCTGAGATACCATTTCAACCTGCTGTTCCTCTCACCTTTTCCATTGATTCCCTTTATTCTGGGAAACCTGTACAGATTTGCAGAATTTAGTCCTTCAATCACTGGGTCAAACCTGAAGAACTTGGAATAAGCAGTTTCCTTGAGGTTATTCGGATGGAGTTTTGGGTGGGGGGGAATTATCTCCATGGGTAAACTGGCACCCACAAATGATCTTCTCTCTCCATCCCAGGTCTCCCACTCTGAAGTTGAATGCCTGCATTTTAAGATTCACAAGCATTTTGAAGTTGGCTTCATTCAGCCAGGATCAGTCAAGGTGTACAGCTACTACAATCTGGGTAATGGCAGATGTATTAATACACCTTCCTCCTCCTAATTTCCCAACAACCACTCTGTGAAGTGAGTCAAGATTGTGAGAGAATGGCTTGGCCAAGGTCATCCAGTTGCTTTCATGGCTAAGGTGGTCTCTCCCCCTTTCCAGCCTGGTGCGTTAACCATTAGACCACACTGGCTCTTTCCAAGGAACTCAATGGTACTGGAGCTAGGCAAACTTGGCAAAAAGCCCAACAACAATGGATAGTTGATAAAACATTATTGATTTTCCAAAAAAACTATTTATAACAATTTCATAAAAGCTGAAGTGAAGAATGTATCATTTGAATCATATCAATATTGAAGATATATTAAAGGTATATTAAAGATATATTAAACACAAATACTCCGGCAGACTTCTGGTCTGAGTTTCCTTTGCTTGCCTTCTGAGCAGAGATGGTATTCAGCAGGTTCTGTCTAGTTCTGGAGAACCGGTAGCAGAAATTTTGAGTAGTTTGGAGAACCGGCAAATCCCACCTCTGACTGGCCCCGCCCCCATCTATTATCTGCCTCCTGAGTCTCGGCTGATCGACTGAGTCTTCTTTGGTTGCCCTGCACAGGAGAACGGATCTGGAAAGCAGGTTAGTGGGGTGGGAAGGAATGGGATTTTGCAGTAACTTTCCCCTGCCATGCCCACCAAGCCACGCCCATCAAGCCATGCCCATCAAGCCATGCCATGCCCACCAAGCCACGCCCACAGAACTGGTAGTAAAAAGAAAATTTGAATCCCACCACTGCTTCTGAGGGGCAGAGAACAAAGCCAGTGATACCAAGATTTCTCTGCTCTGGTGGGCAACGTGATGCTCATCTTAAGAGGGGAAAGTGGTACTGAGACTTTGGAAGCTGAGCTTATCATGGCCGAGGAAGAGCCATTTTGCCATTCTAATTAATATTTTGAAAATTCGTTATTTTTATTTCTGAACAACATTTTCAGTGCAGCTCTTTAAGCAGGAAGTGTGCAAAATCATGAAAATACTTCAGAGAAAATTACCTGTAAAACCTGTATATAGTAGGCACAATTGCAAAAAAAAAAAAAAGTATTTCTTTGGAAAACATACGCTCAAATGCATACACATTTCTGAAATGTTAAAAGTATACAAAATAATTGTTTAAAAAATCTCCAATCCAACTAATCAGACCTGACATATTTGCAAAGTTGAAAATGATGAGAAACTAGAACTGATAGACAACCGTGGCCAGTTCTAATTCGCTTTTGTTGGCTGCACAGATCAATGAATTGTGCTTTAATTTCAGGAAAGGACGTGCCCATCCAAGACATTCTGCCGTGCAAAGCATTTGCACTGATTTTGTATAGACGCAACCCTAAGATCTCTTGCTGTGTCAAAGGGCTAGGGCAGGCTACCTAACTTGCCTGGAAGGTCAATCTGTCCCCATTTTGATCTCACTCTCACTAGGTCTTGTTAACTGCAGTGAAAATATGAGATTATTGGCCTGTAGCAGTGGTGGGATTCAAAAAAATTTACTATCAGTTCTGTGGGCATGGCTTGGTGGGCGTGGCAGGGGAAGGATACTGCAAAATCCCCATTCCCTCCCCATCCCACTAACCTGCTTTCCAGCTCCGTTCTCCATTGCAGGGCAACAAAAGAAGACCGAGCCAATCAGCTGGGACTCGGGAGGCAGAAAACAGATGGGGGCGGGGCCAGTCGGAGGAGGTATTCTCCAAACTACTCAAAATTTTCACTACCGGTTCTCCAGAACTGGTCAGAACCTGCTGAATACCACCTCTGGCCTGTAGTCTCACTTATAAGGCACTTGTAGTCTTCGCAGACATGGGACACTCAACCTTTCAAAGTTACAATGGTGCTAAAAATAATTTTGTGACTAACCTTTCAAATTACAACTATTGGCCTCAGTGATGTGATTGCTATTTGCATACTTCACAACCAGCATGCATGTTTCTTGGAACTAGTAGGATTGATATGGTACGGTTTGGAAAGTGGAAGTAAAATTGTAAGTTGCAATCATGTTATTTTTCACTCTGCGACTGCATCTCTTTGCTTAATGACCAAGGGAAAACAGGTCATAAGTCCAGGTGCAGTCACAGGATTTTCTGCTTCGCAATCAAGTTGCCAGTCCCAGTTGTGGTCACTAAGTGAGGACTACCTTAATAATAATCTGTATTGGTATTAGTTTTGTTAATACCAGAGCCAGGGTATTATGTTTAATGTTGCACAGACGCTCCCTAAAATTAAAACCTTTAATACTACAAGACGTTGGTTTTTACAGAAAACCATAAGAATCATGAGTACAGGTAGTTCTTCAGCAAAAAAAAAGGCAAGAATGAATAGCTATATGAATAGCTGGATTCAAACTTACAACCACATGACTTGCTTAAAGACCATGTGATTCACTTAACAACTATAGTGATTGACTTAATAAGCATCATAAAAATGGTTATAAAACGGAGTTCAGTCATGTGAAGACTCAACATGACAGCAACAATTTACGATCAAAATTCAGGGCTCAATTTTAATCATAAATCAAAAACTATTTGTAGTCTATTTTATATTATCAAACAGTGACATCTACAGGAGGCATCAAGATAAGTTAGAATGACAAAAATAAGCATTGTGCTGTCACACCACCACTTTCTTATATTAAATGGGGTATCACATGCATGCCCAAAATATGCAACACATTGCCATTTTCATCTTTTTTGACAAAAGGAGCAGAATTCTGCAAGTATCCATGTTTCAACTTCCTAACTCCATTAGATAATGGGATATCCTCTCTTACCTTTCTTATTGCATTGTAGGGCTCTGTGCTTTTCAGGTAAATGCTTAATAAAATTCAATCAGCCAACCAACATTCTTGATAAGTTTCCATTGCACTGTCATGTCAGACATGCCCCAAATTTGAAATCTCCTTGAGAATAATCTTTGTACTTCTAAATACAGGTCGTACTCCTTGACTTATGAACACAATTGAACCCAAAATTTATGTTGCTAAGTGAGACATTTGTTAAGTGAGTTTTGCTCTATTTTATGACCTTTCTTGCCATAGTTGTTAAGTGAATCACTGCAGTTGTTAAGTGAGTAATACAGTTTTTAAGTGAATCTGGCTTCCGCTTTGATTTTGCTTGTAAAAAGGTCTCAAAAGGTGATTACATAACTCACACACACCGCAACTGTCATACATATGAACTAGTTGTCAAGTATCTGAATGTAAATCACATGACCATGGGGATTTTGTAATGGTCATAAGTGTGAACAATGGTCATAAGTCACTTTTTCAGTGCTATTACAACTTTGAACAGTCATTAAATGAATGATTGTAAGTTGAGGACTAACTGTAATTAAATCTATACTCACCATAGTTTCTTGATGTGATATATAGATATAACTTTTAATTCTTTCATTAGGTGAAAAATGTACCAAGTTCTACCATCCAGATAAAGGAACAGGTCTTCTCAATAAGATATGTCATGGTAACATTTGCCGATGTGCAGAAGGTAAGTTGGGAGAAATAAGGTAAATGTTCTCTCTGAGCACCAAAATGGAAGCATTGGGGAAGAGTTAGTATGGAATCTATGGCAAATATAAATTTAATTCAAATTTAATCAATGATAATTTTTCTCAATCTGAATCTGTTTGGAAACTTTGGACTCTGTACTCTGTAAAATAATATGAGGAGAGAGTTGCTGGATCTTAATAGTTGCAATACTTCATAAAATGCTTACCAAGGAGTTTACATGTGATTGAAGAGTCATTGTTTCTACGCATTTCTATGTTTATTTATGAGCTGCCCCCCTTTTTAAATCCAACGTATGACCAAAGCAATTAATACCAAGGAAATAAAGTAAAACAAAAATGTATCCATACAATATGAATATTTAACAAATGCCATTCTCCTGTGGGACATGCCCCTCTCTGATGACCATGGCCAGTTTCCTTCCATTTGCCTGTTACTCATTCTCCTGGGAGTCAGTCAGCAATTGGGCAAGCAACTGCAGAGGATCAGAAGTTGGTACATCTTTCTCTTCTTCAACTCAGAGCATGTGTCTTTTGGCTTCCTGCTTCCCAGTTGTTCTGTCCCTCTCTCACACACACAGGAGGAGATGGAGAGAAAAAACAGATTAGAAATGGTCAGGCAAGCTTCGTTTTTCTGCTATGCACCAATGAATGACATTAGGTGACAAAAATGAAGATTAGACAATCAGGGTGAAGTAGCAGGTTCTCAGAACATTGTGTCTAGATCCTGCTCATCTACAAATCTGTTGATTTCAGACTACTTCATGTATCATTGTCATGAAAATAATATAGAAAGCGGGAATATGATTTGATATTATATAAAGTGAAAGAATTTGCAATCCAAAACTAATCTGTAATCAACCACCAATAAATGGTGAAGCCATTAATAAGTCCTCATATGAGTGATGATAACCTCCAGATAATTTATTTATAGACTTCTTCTCGAAATGCAGTTTACATGACATCTCATCAATGATTTATTCATACTTGAAAAAGGAGATACCAAAGATTGCTAGTATGGAGTTCATCGCAGTTACTGGATTTTTATTTCAGAGCATAATAAACCTTATGTCAGAGCTGCCGGATTTGCTTTTGAAAGACCTAGTGTTTCTTTTGCTCCTTAATACAGCACAATTCTTATCTGATTTTCTCTTCATAGAAAATAAGAAAGTGCATTTGATAAAGTAGACCACAATCTATTACTTGATAAGATAGAAAAATGTGGGTTAGACAGCATCACCAACAGATGGATTTGTAACTGGCTGACAAACCACACTCAACGTGTAGTCCTTAATGGAACTGCATGTACGCGTAGGGAAGTATAGAGTGGGTAACCCAAGGTTCTGTCTTAGGCCCAGTATGCTTCAATAGCTTCATCAGTTATTTAGATGAGTGGATTGATGGGGAACTCATCAAGCTGGCAGGAATAGCCAACAGTCCAGAAGATAGGCTTAAAATACAGAAGGATCTTGATAGATTTGAACATTGAGCGCTATCTAACGAAATTCAATGGTGAAAAAGGTAAGATTCTACATTTAGGCAAGAAAAACCAAATTCACAGGTATAGTATAATATCTAGATCAATAGTAGTAACTGCAAGAGGGATCTTGCAGTCTTAGTGGACAATCATGTAAATATGAGCCAGCAGTGTGCTGCAGTTGTTTCAAAAAAACCAACACAGACCTAGACTGCATTAACAGAAGGATAGAATCAACATCACGTGAAGTGTTAATGCCACTTTAAAATGCCTTGATAAGACCACACTGGGAATACAGCATCCTATTTTGGTCACCACGATGTAAAAAAGATGTTGAGATGTAGAAAGAGTGCAAAGAAAAGCAACAAATATGATGAAGAGATTGGAGGCTAAAACATATAAAGAACGGTTGCTGGAATTGGGACTGTCTAGTTTAATGAAAAGAAGGACTAGGAGTGACATGATAGCAGTGCTCCAATACCTTAAGGGGCAGCCACATTCTCCAAAGCACCTAAAGGCAGAACAAGCAAAGGATGAGAAGCAACCTAGAACTAAGGAAAAATTTACTCTAAGGAGAACAATTAACCAGTGGAATGACTTGCCTCCAGAAATTGGGAGTGCTCAAAAAATGGAAGTTTTAAAGAAGAGATTGGACAACCATTCGTCTGAAATGGTACAGTTTCCTGCATGAGCAGGGTTTGGACTAGATCTCCAAGGTTCCTTACAACTCTATCTGTTGTTCTGCTATTTGAAATAGCACATTATCAAATAACTATGCTTGTAGATTAGCCCTAGATATACAGTGCCACATTTAAATTAGTATTTCTTGTTTCTGATTATCAAACACAGATGTCTTCTACAAATGAGATGTTACCTGCTCTGGGCTGGATAATTTTTGCCCTAGCAATGTCTTTTAAATGAGAATGTGTACCCTCAACAATCAATCCAACATGCTGTCTTCTCTTTTCCCCTCTTGAAGAATCCTGTTCCTTGCTCAACCAGCAGAAAAAGATTGATCTTCAGTTACGAATTCAAAAAGCCTGCGCCCCAAATGTGGATTATGGTATTTATATTGTAGAATCTTATTAATAAGGTAGAGGTGTCTTTCATTGTTAACAGCATTCTAACTATCATGGATTTGAAGCAACCATTTTCAATTTATTCATAATATTCATGGATTTTTTTACCCTTGGAATGCTTAGCTGCTGATACACACCTTCATCCTGCGGTGATATTTTTCTAGTTAACATGGTGCTACTTGTTTGTGTGTTATTGACCCTCGAGTGTAGCACAACAATTCAGGGCTCCTATAAAATAAATAGATCTGTATCAATGAGTAAGCAGAGCCAAAACAAAGAGATTCAGAGAACATTTCCATGCTCCACACACTCACTGTTTTCACTCTCAATTCTTCAAAAAGCAGCATATGAAGCCAAAGTGCAGTAATCTGCATGGCCCCGTATATCAAAATTCAGAGATGAAATGCTACCTTGCTGTGAAGATGGGGTGAAAGGACTGTTTGGAAAGTTAGCCCTTCAAGGTGGTTCAGACAAGAAGAGCAACCAGGCACATCAGCACAATATTTATCATAAGCACAATATTAAATAGTTTCTTGAAGATTTAACCTATTTATCTATTCATCTCTTTCTAGTCTCTGGAAAACTAGGGAAGGTTCCCCTCTGAAATGTTTCCCATGCTTTTCCCACACTCACAGACTGAGTGCCTTTCATGAGACTATTGCCTAGGCAGTATGTCTTCCTCTTGTCTCCCAAGGTCATTCCAACAAACCTGTAATGGTATCCGGGAGTGACCTTGGGAGATAGGGGAAAGTGGCTGGACAAGGGGCAGCTTAGCCTACAAAAGGAATGGAGGGACGGGCAATGTCTCAGAAAAACCCCTTCCTAGTTTCATGGGCTGTAAAGGGAACAGGGGAGAAATGTACTTTCGGACTTGCAAGGTTCTGTTGATGCAACCTTACAATAAAATAATTTTAGTCCATCTGGCCATGTTTCCTGACTGGACTACCTCTCAAGGCTGACAATACTATCACACTCACAGAACCGCAGCATGCAAGAGAAAATACACAATTTGCTTCCCTATACCCCACAGAGGAGCTGGTACTCAGTGGCCTCACCTGGAGGAGTCAAGACTGCCACAAAGATCCAGCCTTGGAAGTGCCCCATAGTCTATGTGGAAACGTCAGCAGTACCTGTCCCAAAGGTGCTTTTCCAAAAGGCAACCGGACGTTCTTGGTAAGAAAGGAAATCCAGTTGCTTTTTGGAAAAGCACCTTTGGGACCACCATGACCTGGATGTTTCGGAGTCTCCGTAGTGTGTGCCTCACTGATTATGCCCCTCATGGTGTAAAATAATCAGCCATCTTAATGAGGATTGTTTCTGTCTTTGTTCTTAACAGTCTACAAAGCCAAGCTGCTTCGAATAGAAGAAAAAGATGATAATGATATCTATGTCATGGACGTTTTAGAAGTTATTAAAGCAGGTAAGAATTTCCCCCTAAAATATATCACAGGGGTGTCAAACTTATGTTGTCATGGTGGCGTCATGTGACGTATTGGGATTTTCCCCCTTCGCTAAACAAACTGGTGGGGGCAGGGCTAGCACGCGATGAATCCGGCCCGTGGACCACGAGTTTAACAGCCCTGATATATCACATATTAAATAGTGGAAATATTTTCACTACACCTGAAAGTTTATTTGAACCCCATTTGAAAGTTCACATTAGTGTATTTAACTTGATTTAATATATTCATTTTAATTGTCCCCCTATCTAAAGTGACTCTGGGCAATGTACAATATAATACAAACAAACCTAAAAATGCAATATAGTGAAATTATTAATGGAAGAGGACAAATGAATAAAGTACAGGCGCACAGGCTGAATCCAGCTGATAACATCCACACTCCCAAATGTACCTGACAGGAACTCCTCTAACCCAAGGTCTTGAAGGCTTTCCAAAAGGCCAACAGAGTGGGGATCACCCAGATACCAGGTAGAACTTTACTTACCGACTGAATTTTCATCTGTATGATCAGAACTCCAGTGTTTGCTAGATTTTCCCTTGACAAATAGTGTCATAGTTCTCTCAAAAGGAAAAAGAGGGCAGCTATTAAAAGCCTAGTGTTTCAAGTGTTAATAGGACATATTTTATTGTATAGAAATTCACATTTCTAGAGAAGAGTGCAGTGTTTGCTGCAGGCAATCAGATAGAAATTGTTTCAAAAAGTGCATTTAAATATAGGTAGTCTTCAACTTACAACCCTTCGTTTAGCAACTATTCAAAGTTACAATGGCCCTGAAAAATATGACTTATGAATAGTCCTCACATTTACAACTGTTGCAGCATCCCCGTGGTCACATGATCATCATTTGGGCACTTGGCAACTACTGTATGATAGTTATAGTGTCCTGAGATCATATGATCTCTATTTGTGACCTTCCCAGCTGCCTTATAACAAGCAAAGTCCATGGGAGGAAGCCAGATGCACTTAACAACTGTGTGATTCAATTAACAACCATGGCAAAAAAGGCCATACAATCGGGCACAACTCATTTAAGAATTGTCTTGCTTAGCCATGGAAATTCTGGTCCCAGTTGGGGTTGTAAGAGAAACTGTGATGGCTCAGTGGTTAGAATGCAGTATTGCAGGCTAACTCTGCCAGCTGCCAGCAGTTCAATCCTGACCGACTCAAGGTTTGACTCAGCCTTCCATCCTTCTGAGGTAAATAAAATGAGGACCCAGATTGTTGGGGAAAATATGCAGACTCTCTAAACAGCTTAGCGAGGGCTGTAAAGCATTACAAGGTGGTATATAAGTGCTACTGCTATTGCTATTACCTGTATTTACAAAATGTTTTGTAACACTTAGAGATTCATCATCCTCACAAATGTCTTTCAGTAATCCCTTCGAAGTTCCCATATTTGTACCTTTATGAATTATCAAAAGGAATATGGGAGAGTATACAACTTTAAAAGTGAATAAATGTATTTTTTTGCTTTGAAGAGGATGGCTTTAAACTGATCTCTTCACTCTTTTTTCTGTGCAAGTACCTTATTCCACATCATTATTACTGTTATTCAAACTCACAATATGGTTTTTCTAAAGATAAATTTTTCTGTTTTAAATAAATAGTCAGTATTTTGTCTGATGGAATGAGGAACTAGGGACAAGTACCATCAGAAGAAAGAACATAGAATAACAGAGTTGGAAGGGACCTTGGAGGTCATCTAGTCCAACCCCCTGCTCGAGCAGGAGAGTCTATTCCAAGTATAGATACTCTACCTAGGATCGAATGCACAACCTCCTGATTGTGAGGCAAGAGCTTCACCTCTAGGCCACCGCCACATTTTTATCATTCTACCAATTTTCTGTATCCTGATCAATCTGCTCCAGTGAGTCAGAAGATCCTCCAAACAAGTGGGGGGAAGGATCTGTTGTAGGGGAGTTGCCGATAGCCTCCCTTCCCTCTGCAAAAATGCCCCCCTTTTCATTTTGTTAGTTGGAATTAGCTCTTTATCATCCACAGCTCTAGTGCTGAGATAGGGAACTGGTTTTTCAGGGTCAGATGCTGCAGTATCTGTGTGGCATATAATGGGCCTCTCTGAGGAAAAAGGTAGAACTCAGAAGATGGTTTATTTGCCCCAGGGTGATAAATATGAACCAATAGCAATTGAAAAAAAGAATTCATCCGCTAAATACAGCTGCTTCCTCTTTGCCAGTTGCTTGCCATTAGCCACGTAATACATACAGTATGTGAATTAAACCAATGAAAGACTATACCCCTAATGAAATATTTATCCAGATTCTAATTTCTGCAGGCAGTGACCAAAATCCATAAGCAAAGGCCCGCCAGTATATAAGTCAAAGGAAATGCCAGGAGACTCTGAATCTGAAGGTGAATGATGATTATCTGATCTGGGGTCTCAGCAGTGACCTGTGGCCCATGAAAGATAAGTACGTATTTCACTGTTTTTTTTATTTTCTAAAATTGTATAGACTTTGCTTTTCTGCTATCAAACCCACAGAACATCTAACACTATATTTACAGTGTCGTAGAATGTTATGTTACATCTTTGAAAGCAACCATAATCTGAATCTGTTAATATCAAAATAGTCATTCTTCCTCAGTTTTATCAGATGCCATGGAAGACTTCTATAGGTTAGATGTGACCTTGTGGGGAAGACTGTGAAATAATTTTAACTACAATTTTTAGATACCTAGATAACACCATCTGCCCAACTAAATCTCACTGGGAATATGTAAAGCTTTTGCCCAGATGCTTCAAGCCTCACAGTCCATATGCTCTATGTCCTGCTGAAGAGCTGTGCTTGCCTGCAGAAAACTTTTCTCTCACAACTTCAAGTTTCCCAGTGCCTCCAGTTCAGGCCTGCAATATTTTATTTTATTTTAATTTTATTTGTTTGTCAAACATGTACAAGATAACAAGTATAGGTATGAACATAAACATGAATAAAGGAAGTAAGTACAGATAAATGGGGGCAGTAAGACAAGGGATGGTAGGCACGCTGGTGCGCTTATGCACGCCCCCTTTAAGGACCTCTTAGGAATAGAGTGAGGTCCATGGTAGACAGTTTGAGGTTGAAGCTGTGAGGGGTTGAGGCTGTAAAAACGGAGTTGGGTAGGGCGTTCCAGGTGTTGACCACTCTGTTGCTGAAGTCGTATTTTCTGCAATCGAGTTTGAAGCAGTTTACCTTGAGTTTGTATTGGTTGTTTGTTGTGTATTATTGTGCTTGAAGCTGAAGAAGTCATTGACAGGCAAGATGTTATAGCAGACAATTTTGTGAACTATGCTTAGATCGGACCGCAGTTCTAGATTGTCCAGGCCCAAAAATTCAAGCTGGATTCTATTGTGAGTGGAGGAGTTGGAGTACTTTTCTTGAGAAACATGTCTCAACCCTCTATATATGTGAGATCTTTCACTCACCAAAGAATAAAAGTTGTCTGTATGTCTTTGTTACTGTCTAGTGGTTGTCCAATTTTTTTCAGCCCAGACCTACTAGTCCAATCATTTCATTTCACTTTGTGCTGAATTATTTCCTCCATTGTTTTTATAGTACAGACAGTTCAATAAGGGAAGGGTTGCACCTAGTTGTTCCTCTCTATACACTCAAACATATACATGAAAGAGAGTCGGTAGATTATCACGGACAGGCCCACGCGACAGGCCGGCTGGAGTACTCAAATGCCGCATCAACATGGTGGAAACGCCCACTACTGAACACACGCCCAATGCTACCGCGTTCGGGGGAACCGACGGGCGCAGGAGACCATTGGCCTGCGTCAAAAATCAACGAAATGGTCCACGCGGAAAGCACGGCGCACTTGCACCGTGTGAGAAAGCTATGACGGCCGCGTCCGGGTCTGACGCGCACGGAGACTACCCGATCCGTGTGAAAAATCGCAAGCGGGGAACAGAGGATTGCCAGACACTCAAGGTGGCCACCTGGAACGTGGATTCGCTGACTGGACGCTCGACCGAGATCGTCAGGGCCATGCGGGACAGGAAGCTGGACATCTGCTGCCTCCAGGAAACTCGCTGGAAGGGCAACAAGGCTACGACTATAGACGGCTATAAGATCATATACACCAGCTGTAAGGAAAACCGCGGCGGTGTAGCTGTGGTTGTCAGTCCCAGCTGGCAAAGCTCCGTTGCAGAAGTTAAGCGCCTCACAGAACGACTGATGATAATCGTCGTAGCGACCGAGAGGCAGAGCCTACACATCTTGTCCGCCTACGCCCCTCAGACCGGATGTCACGAGGAGGAGAAGGATACCTTCTGGGAACTGCTCGACATCCAACTCAGGCAGATCCCATATGAAGACGACATCATCATCTCTGGCGACCTGAATGGTCATGTAGGGCGGGACAAAAACGGACACCAGTGCCACGGTGGGCATGGCACAGGTGATATGAATGAGAATGGCCAGAGGATCCTGGACTTTGCCGACTCCCATGATATGACCATCACGAACACCTGCTTCATTAGGCGAGAACCCCAACTCCTCACCTACCATAGCAGAAATGGGAACCACCACACACAGATCGACTACATCATCGTACGACGAAGAGCCGCTAAAAACGTGCTCAACGCCAAGGTGTACCCGTACGAATCGAGCAGTCAGCACAGGCCGCTGATGGCGAAGATCAGGATCAGCAAGCCCAAGACCAAGATTGACAAAAGAATGCAGACCAGCCACGAATCAAGTGGTGGAACCAGAAGAAGATGGCGGGACCCCTCATCAAACCGGAGCAGTTCCTGCAGATGGTCGACGGGCCACAGGAAGCGTGGTCCATGCTGAAGAGCACTGTTCACACTGCCGGCTGCCAACAGCTTGGTTGTACCAAGCCAGGACGGAGACACATCGAGCGAGATACATGGCTCTGGACACCGGAAGTACAAGATGCCGTGCACCTGAAGAAACGGCTCTACAAGGCCTTTCTTCAGGACAAGACCAGCGAGAAGCTCTGCGAGTACAAGGCGGCCAAAAAGGCAGCCAAGAAAGCAGTAGCGACAGCCAGAAGCTCCCACTACGACGACATCTACGAGAAGCTGAACACGCGAGAAGGCGAGAATGAGATCTACCGCCTAGCCAAAAGCAGACACAGGAAGACCCTGGACATTGACCAGTTTCATGGGATCAACGACGAAAGGGGAAATTTGATCGTCAACCCCAGAGACGCTGCCGAGAGGTGGCGGCAATACTTCGAGAAGATCTCCACCGAGGAGTTCCCACACCCACGACCCCGCGAGGTGACCCCGTCGAAGGCCCAGTCTCAGGCATTCACGCCAGCGAGGTCACCGACGCCATCAAGGCCATGAAAACGGTAAGGCAACAGGACCAGGCGACATCCCTGCCGACTTCTGGAAAAAGGCACTACCGGGCTCGGCATTGTGGCTGTGCGAGCTGTTCAACAACATCGTCTCCACGGGAATAGTGCCACACGACTGGTACCGCAGCACCACTGTTCCGATCTGGAAGGGAAAGGGCAGCCCAGCGGACTGCTCCAACTACAGACCGGTCAGGTTACTGTCACACACTATGAAGATCTTGAGCGCGTCCTGATAAGCGCATTCGGGACATCGTCGACATCAGCGTCAACCAGGCCGGATTCATCAAGAACTGCGGCACCACCGATGCCATCTTCGGTGTGCGGATGCTGATGGAGGCTCACAGAGAGAAGAAAATCCCGCTCCACACCGCCTTCTTGGACTTGGAAAAGGCCTTCGACCGAGTCCCGCACGATCTCATCTGGTACGCACTGCGAGATCACGGCGTGCCCGAGCTACTCGTACAATGGGTCCAACTCCTATACAGATGTCACAAAAGCCGTGTAAAAGCGGCAGCTGGGATATCAGAGGAGTTCAATATCACCGTCGGCGTACACCAGGGCTCTGCTCTCTCACCACTGCTGTTCATTCTGGTGATGGACACAATTACACACGACCTGCACACGCCCGCCCCATGGACGCTGCTCTACGCCGATGATGTGTTCCTGGCCAACCTGCGCAAGGCTGAACTCGAGCACCTAGTCCAACAGTGGCACGACCGCCTCGAGCAGTTCGGGCTCGGTTGAACCTAAAGAAGTCCGAATACCTGACCACTGACAACGAAGCGACAGGCTCCATCCACGTGAACGGGCAGGAGCTACCGCGCGCCTCCACCTTCAAGTACTTGGGAACTACTCTTGGGGAAGAAGGCCTACTACAAACTGAGGTGGCAGCCAGGATCAGCGCAGCGTGGGGCAAATGGAAGTCCGTCACGGGTGTCCTCTGTGACAAGAAGATGCCGATGCGCCTGAAGGCGAAAATCTATAACTCTGTGGTGCGCCCGTGGCCATATACGGCGCAGAGTGCTGGCCGACGACCAAAGAAGTCGAAAGCAGACTCCAGACAATGGAGATGCGAATGCTCCGATGGTCGGTAGGCCTCACCCTACTCGATCGCGTCAGGAATGAAGAAGTGCGCAGACGGTTCAACGTCGTGCCCATCCCCACGGTCATGAGGCAGTCCCGGCTACGATGGTTCGGCCATGTGAGTCGCGCCAAGGAAGAATCCATCATCAAATCTGCGATGAAGGTGATTGTCGGAGGAGCGAGACCGCGTGGTAGACCTAAGCAACGCTGGATGGACACGATCAAGGCCGATCTAGAGATCGCGAAGGCAGACCCGACATACGTGGCAGACAGAGAGGCGTGGAAGCAGTACTCAAGGACATTAGCGGACCTCGCCAGAGCGCGAGACAAACGCTGAAGAAAAAGAAGAAGAAGAAGAAGAAGAGTCGGTAGATTATCACTGTGTGTTTAGGAACATGCACCTGTTGTTTTAGGTGTTTTTGGAAAGATTAAAGTTGATACTCATTCACCTGAAGAAAATCAAAATACTGCTTGGGTGATTTAATCTTTCAAAGCAACATAAGGATTTTTCATACTTTTTCCACACTTCTTAAAGTCTCCCTGAATTTAGGATTGTCTTAGTTATCACAAGCCTGATGCATCTCTTATTCTCATTGCCTTTGAGAAGTTCTAACTGCAGGCCATTGGAGGGGTTTTTCATTCTATTTGGGTTCCACAAATACACCTACTACCATCTGTTGATAGTATATATCTGTAGCATTCAGATCCAATTTTTCATTCGACATCTCAACTGAAATGCTTAAATTCTAGAACTGGGGATAAAAAATCTACGAGAGAAAACTGATTTATCATTGAATTCATTCATTCATTATTGTAGCAATCATGTTTTATGGCAGCAGCCATTTGAATTTTCTAGAGTTCAGTTGTTTTAGGATTCAGATTTTAAGGAAAAAGAAAAATTTCTTCTCTCACCCTAAAATCAAAATAGAAATTAAAATGTCATATTCATAGGATGAAATGATTAAAAACTATATTGGATTCAGTCCAAGCACAACACATTACTCCAACAGGAGACAGTTGAATTAATTTCCTTGCAGGGCTAAGTTTTAAGCTAGTCTGCTTCCTCTTTCCAGAATTTCCTACCTCATTACAAAGAACACCTGGATTGAGAGATGGCCACATGAAGACGAATGTCAGGATGAGGAATTCCAAAAATTGTGTGATGACTTTGCTGATTTGTCCAACACACTGACTGTGTTTGGCTGCCCTAATTAAGGTACAGAAGAATCAATGATAGGAAGGAAATTCTCAGAAGGCAGATTTTTGAGCCAATACATATATGTTACTTTGCCTCTTGATCTTTTAGTTTTATGTCAATTTTCTCTGTTATTTTCCCTTAAATTGTTTATACATAAAATAAATAATTGATTCCTTACTTTGGTATGTTCTTGATTTTTAATAAACAATGGTGATTCATGATTATTAATTTTTCTTCTGATCCATCCAATATTTGAAGTGCTCTGAGCAGATTATGGAGTAATGTTTTAGTGATAGATGAATAAGTTGGTGAGTCAATATTATCAGGCCCTATATACTCTTATTGAAGATAGATTTGTATCCAAAGAAACATAGATTGAAATGTGTTGCTTTGAAAACAGAGGTTTCAGTTGTATATGTTTACACTTGGATACAATCTTAATAAACAGTGATCTCAGAACCTTTAATAGCTGCTATTTAATAATGACAAAATATTCTTTGACTGCACCCACAGAAAACAATGCATCACATTAGAATGGGTTTTATCAGATGACTAAGCCTGCTAGACTTGCCATTTGTCAAAATGTGCCTCTTCCCCAGCTCCAACCTTTAGTAACTAATAGATGTTCTCTCGTTGGCTCTTGACAGAGGGGAGGGAGGGAGTATCCATTCTGTATACAGTGCCCCTTGTATACTATAAATAAGAACAGCACATCAATCTAGGAAAAGTTTGAAATTGTCAGTGGTGGCAGCAAAGTTTATGCCAGTATAGTCCCCAAACTCAGTAAGGATTACTATATAGCATTCTGGGAGCTGATGTAGTTGTTTGCAGTGCTGAAGGAAATCTTTAGATATTACAAAATTTTTATTTATGTTTTTCTCTGAACCGCTTTGAATTCTGATGAGGGAAGGCAGCAACATTCTCAACCACAGGGAATGGGGGGGGGATGTCAATGTAATGCATGCCCCACCCATTTAAGTGCATATATCAGGATATCACTCATGTACCCTAACATGAGAGCTTATATTAAAATGGTGAATTGCAGTGAATCCTGTAAACATCTAAGGAAGGTAGCATGTGAGCCATGTAATAGTCAATGAAACAAGAAGGGATCAATGAGTTCCAAAAATATAAATGAAAGATCAGAAGTGGGGAATTCATTCACTTGGCCAGCTGGATTAAGTTCATTGCATCATTTGTTATTTGATGAAACTATAAAAAGGCAATTAATTGGAATGTGGGAGTATCGTTGTCATGTGCTATTTTGAGGGTCAGATAGTGGGTGCAAGCAAGGGAGATAACACAATCCACCACTGAAATACTTCAGTAGTAGTTGCTGTACCTTCCTGATTTCTGCTTTAAACACCTGCAGGGGATTCTCTTCAAAATAAAGTTATGGAGATAATTCATATAAAACAATTTCTAACAGATGTGACCTGACTGTTGTAAAACCATGAAATAAAGATGTTCCATGGCCCTTAAACATAGGTGATAAGAATCAAGCTTGAACTACAAAGAATGCAAGAATAATAAATCAAGAAATTAAAGGCATAAAGCACAAGTGGAGTCAGTATGTTCCATGTACCTCCTAGTTGATAGGATGTGGGCAAGAGAGCATGCTGGCTTATAGGGTAGATTATAGATCAGAACTTACAGAGAACAGCATGAATAGACTTTAGATAAAAGTGGGCTTTTGTGGCATTTGTGCTTTTAAATTTCAAAAGAAAGTGCACATCTTACAATCATGTGAAAAAGAAAGTACATCCTCTTTAAGTTCTATGGTTTTTCATATCAAGATATAAGAAAAGTCATCTGGTCCTTGGCAGTTCTTAAAAGTAGGTAAAGACAAGCTCAGATAAACAACACATGACATATTACACCATGTCATTTATTTTACAAAAAGAAAGCCAAAACAGAGAAGCCATGTGTGAAAGACTAAGTACACATTATGATTCAATAGCTTTTAGAACACCTTTGGCAGCAATAACCTGAAGGAAAAAATTTCTGTATGATTTTACCAGCCTCTCACATTGTTGTGGAGGAATTTTGGCCCGCTCTTCTTTATAACAGTGCTTCAGTTCATTGATGTTCAGTTCATTTGTTTATTTACAGCACTCTTGACTGGGCCATTGCAACACCTTGATTCTTTTTTTCAGCCATTCTTTTGTAGATTTGCTGGTACGCCTGAGATCATAATCCTGCTGCATGACCCAATGTTAACCATGCTTTAGCTGTTAGACAGATGGCCCCACATTTGACTCTAGAATATTTGGTAATCAGGTGTTTATGACCAACTCAATGATTGCAAGGTGTCCAGGTCTTGTGGCTGTACCCTTCACTACCATGCTTGACAGTTGGTATGAGATGTTTATGCTGATATGCTGTGTTTGGTTTTCACCAAATGTGGCCCTATGCATTATGGCCAAAGATCTCCACTTTGGTCTTGTTTGTTCAAAGGACAGTGTTCAAGAATTCTTGTGATTTGTTCAGATGCAACTTTGTAAACTTAAGCCATGCTGCCATGTTGTTTTTAGAGAGAACAGGCTTTCTCCTGGCAACCCTTCCAAACAAACCATGATTGTTCAGTCTTTTTCTAATTGTATTGTCATGAAGTTTAACACTTAACATACTGAGTCCTGTATAGTCTGAGATGTAACTCTTGGATTTTTTTGCAATTTCTCTGACCATGGGGTGTATTTGCTGGGATGTCCATTCCTGGAAAGATTGGCAACTGCCTTGAATGTTTTCCATTTGTGAATAATCTTCCTCACTGTAGAATGATGGACTTAAATTGTTTGGAAATGGCCTTATGACCCTTCCCAGATTGAGGGCCAGCAAAAATTGCTTCTCTAAGATCATTGCTGATGTCTTTCCTCTTTGACATTGTGTTAACACACATCTCAATACTGGAGAAAGGACGCAGCCTAAAACTTCAACTCCTATAGAGGTAGTCACACCTGCTGATGATAAATTAACCAAGAGCATTTGATTAGCAGCACCTGGCTGCTACTCAGCACTGAAGGCTTTTAAGAAGAGACTGGACAGGGTATAGGGCAGGGGTGGGCAAACTACGGCCCGCGGGCCACATCCGGCCTGTTGGTCTGTCCAATCCGGCCCGCCCCTGAAAAAAAATAGCTGGGCATGGTGTATTGCCCTGTGCCACGTGGCCCCCAAAGCTGAAAAACAGTGTGGAGCGTTCTCGGGGTAGGAAAGAAAAGAACTTTGCAAAGGCCTCGGCTGGGAGTTCGAAATCACCTTCGAGTGCGACCTCTCCGAAGGTGAGTCCCCGCCAATCCCCCTTTTTTTCCCGGGGCTTCCAGGCTTAAACTTTGCAAAGGCAAAGTTTGCAGGCTGGAGCGTCTTCCCGCCAAGGAGCGGGAAGGGTTCCGCCCGGCAGGCGGGCGGGCTGCTTGGAGCGGGCTGCTTGGAGCCACCTAAAGCTAGGCCGCTGCTGGTGGAGCCTTGCCCTGCCTTGGTGCTCCGCTTTCCCGGCTCGGCGGTCCTGCTCGGGCGGCACTTTAAAGCCTGCTCCCAGCACCCGAGCAACTTCCCAGCAACTTTCGGCTTCCTTTTAACTCACGGGCGCTCGCGCCTGGCCCCGAGCCGTGCAGCGGAGGGGAAGCCCGGCGGGCGGGTGGGCGAGCTGCTTGGAGGAGGTGACCGGCGGCACTCCGGGCTTCCCTCTGCCGTGCGGCTCGGGGCCAGGCGCAAGCGCCTGCGAGTTAAAAGGAAGCCGGAAGTTGCTGGGAAGTTGCTCGGGTGCTGGGAGCAGGCTTTAAGAGCTGCGCCCAAAGGAGCAACTGGCGGCCAGAGCGGGGGGAAAGGCAGGCGAAAGCCCCACACACACACACACCTCGGCAAGCGGTTTGCAGGGTTAGCCAGCAGTTTCTCGCAAGAGACTGAAGGCCGGTCTGCTCCCCCCAATTAGATGTTGGTTCAAGAGGGAGGGTCAGTCCTGCTGATGTATATGTATCGTATCTTGTGCTGACCCGGCCCGTCTGTCAAATTTTAAAAGTCAATGCGGCCCCCGAGCCAAAAAGTTTGCCCACCCCTGGTATAGGGTCTCCTGTTTGAGCAAGGAGTTGGACTAGAAGACATCTAAGATGGTTTTTGCTATAACATGATATGTAAAACCATAGAACTCAAAGAGGGTGTCATTTCTTTTTCACATGACAGTATTTCCATCAGAAAGTTTAAAGAAATTGCATGGGATGGGGAAGATGCATATGCCTGCATTTTCCTGTGGCTGGAGCATACAAAAAAGAGGCATAAAATGGGAAAATTTCTTCCTGCATAAAATGATTTTTGAAATGAATGGAACCCTTGAAAAGACAATTGCTTTGTTTTAATCTGGTCCCCTTCAAACCTACTGGGACTGTAATTTCCACAACTATCAGACAACTGTTAGTAGACAATGAGTAAGACCACATCTAGAATACTGCAATCAATTTTGGTCACCATGCTACACAAAAGATGTTGAGACTTTGGAAAAAGTTCAGAGAAGAGCAACTAAGATTATCAAAGGCCTGGCTATTAAAACATATGAAGAACGGCTGCAGGATTTAGGTCTGGCTAGTCTAAAGAAAAGAAAAATTAGGGGCAGGTTGGGCTCCTACCAGTTTGCCCTGGATCGGGTGAACCAGTAACTAATTTTATCATTTTTAAATACCAGTTTGGTGAACTGGTAAATCCCACCCCTGGCTGGCCCTGCCCTGCCCACCCCACCTCTCCCAGGAGTCCCCACGTGGCCTGTTTTGGATGCCAGATAAGCACAGGGCCCGTGTGGAGACTCGGGGAGGGCAAAAAACAGGCCTCCCGGAGGATCTGGAAGGCCAGAAATGGGCTCGTTTTCACCTCTGGAGGGCCTCCAGAGCCTGGGGAGGGCGAAAATGGCCCAACCGCCATGGTGCAGGAGGCTGACTAGGCCACACCCACCATGGCCAACCCATTCAGCAACTGGGCAGAGAACTGGTTACTAAAAGCCCACCCCTGATTAAGGGTGGCATGATAGCAGTATTCCAGTACTTGAGGGGCTACCACAAAGAAGAGGGGGTAAAATGATTCTCCAAATCACCTGAGGGCAGGACAAGAAACAATGGTTGGAAACTAATCAAAGAGAGAAGCAACCTGGAATTAAGGAGAAACTTCTAACAGTGAGGACAATTAATCAGTGGAACAGTTTACCTTCAGAAATTGTGGGTGCTCCATCACTGGAGGTTTTTAAGAAGAGACTGGACAGCCACTTATCTGAAATAGTATAGGTTCTCCTGCTTGAGCAGGTGGCTTAAGACTTCCAAGGTCCCTTCCAGCTCATTCATTCTAAACTGTTATTTAATTTTAAGGCGCACACAGTGGTGAATGAGAGCTAATGAGATACAAATTTAAGATTTTATCTTGTTGATTTTATTTTGGTCCTATAGATGACAATGCTATTAGTTTCAATTTTAAGTTGAGGAAAGCTAGCAGATATAAGCATCTTACAAAGAGAAATTGAAGCTGAAAACTAAGAAGTGATGATTGAATAAGCACTGAGAAGATGCCTATTATGATTCTAAATAACTTATACTGTGTCATTGAGTAAGTTGAATCTTAGTGTTTCTAGGCACTCCCATGTCACATAAGGAGGGTGAAGAAACAGTTGCATTGGAAGAGAGATGAGTTAAGTATTTGAGGAGCATATTAGATCAAAAATGCCTTGTGATAAATCTGGTGTGGATTTAGGAACAAAGAATTGTTTACTGGCAATGCATATAGTTATTGCCATTTACCAGAAATTTCTGCCAGCTAATACTGTTAGACAATTAAAACATTTCATGGAACAGTAGAACTGAAACTTAGAAGATTTGCTAAGAAAAGGATACAAACAACGCTCGCTCATCAGGACATAATCACCCAACACTGCAAAGACCTTGTTCATCAGCTTCATGATGTACATAATATCAATATATGATATGTGCTTTTATTAAGAATTTTTATTATAAAGTAAATTCTAATATAGACTAAATTTCAAGAATGAAAATGAAAACACAGGGTAAAAAGTGCACATGCAAGAAAAAGAGAAAAGTAAAAATATAAGAAAAAGAAATATACAAAGAAAAAGAAATATACAAATAAATTACTTCCAAACTTCACCACAAGAGTAAATAAATATGATGATTCACCCCTTCTAAGGTTACAAACATTTACCACTTGTCCCATATCTCATTATCCATAAAACACATTTTCAGCAGAAAAGTCCATAAAGTGTTGCTTTAACCTTGATCAAATTAACCAACTTTAAATGCCTTTCTTTTACTTCTAGCAGTCTAGCAGTCTTTAATTCATTCCAGTATTGTAGGATTTGATTTTTCTTCATTAACTCTTTGTCCCATTTCACAAAAGTTCTTCAAGGTTTTAAAAAGCCTCCTTTGTAAATCCAATAGCAAAAAAAGGATTCAGGTCACTCTCTTGGTTTGTCACTTGTACTTCCCTTTTAAATTTTAAAAACTTTAAAAACTTTTTCTAAGCCATACTTACTCTCAGCCTATCAGTTGTAAATTCATTTTCAATACCATTTCTATCTTGTCAGCCAAAATTTGTTCTACATCTGTCATATTTCAATAACATATCTAAGACATACTCTATCCATGGAAGCAGATATCATTACTGACACTATTGATATTGGCTACTATTTTCTGATACATTCTTCAAAACTCTCCTTCAGTATTTTTATTGTTATAACGTACAATGAATCATTGTACAGGTTGTAGACCTTTCTTCTGCCTGAAATTGTTAGTCCCTCTAGTGTCCACTTTTTGAAATCATGAAATTACTTATCAATGTTTTGTCTTGTAAAAGCCAAAACAGAATCCATTATCCAAAATAAACTGCTTGTTCTTTATAATGAATTCCAAAATCTTATTGTAAAAGCTTAAGTATTTCAATTTCATCTGGGCCCTTAGTCCATTTATAACATTCTAAGATCAAAATCTTATTTAGCTTTTTGTTGCTTATTTCAGATTCTTTAAGTTCTTAAGCTTATGATGAAACTTTTCTTTTGTTCAGGATGGTAGGCAGACTCATTTGGTGAATGTATGCAAGATATCCTGGTTCAGGAATGGGTGTGTAAGATTGGTTTGTGCAATGGTCCCCTATCCATAGTTTCAATCTGCTCTTTCAGCAGGAGCCATGAGTCCCAGAGGTCCTATAAACTGCCCATCAGATCTGTTCTAAATGTTACCCCATCCAGAATCATATATGTTAACTCTCCTGACCCCGGGGGGGGAGGGGGGGGGGCTAAACCTTCAACCATTCTTGTTAGGGTTGTATCATAGCTGGTTTCTCCCCATCCAGGCCCTAACAGCCTCAAGGCAGGATCGAGTAGCTGAATAGCATCACTTGCCAAGCATGGCATAGAGATATATAATTGGGTATCATGGCATAGAGATATATAATTGGGTATCATCAGCATGATTTCATTATCATGATGATAATGAAATCCATGTCAGCAATGACCTCTCCCGGCAGCTAATGTAAACATTAAATAGGAGTAGAAAGAGTCCCAAGCCAAACCACATTACAGGATCTTTTCTTCCCCACAAACCAACTAGGACTGGCTATGGAGAAAGGAGGAGAACCACAGCAAAATAGTATATCCCCCCCCCCATTCCCAATCCTTGGAGTTGATCCAGGAGTATACCATAGTTGATGGTGTTGAAAGCCACTGAAGATACCAAAAGGCCAGATGATGCAGCATCCCAAGTCCTCCACAAGTACAGCCAATGCTGCCTCAGTAAATAACCTGGTCTCAATCCTGACTGAAAAAGGCCTGCTTCATCCAAGGACTTTTATAACATAGAATCATAGAACAACAGAGTTGGAAGGGACCTTGGAGGTCATCTAGTCCAACCCCCTGCTCTAGCAAGAGAGTCTATTCCAAATATTAGACTCTACTAGGATTGAACTCGCAGCCTCCTGATTGTGAGGCAAGAGCTCCACCTCTAGGCCACTAGAGCTGGGCTAACTGAAGACTGGTCTTTTTTGAAGTTCCTATAATGCAATTCCAAATAGAAGGCCAAAAGTAGGCATTGTTATTTTAATTGTACAAATCTTCAATTCGACTTCATTTTATTCCCTCCTTTGAGCTGTTTAATTTTATTCTATTTTATTGAAATTCAAACAATGAAACATTTTTCTAGTATTTATATTTCCCCTGCCTCCAGATGCAAAATTAAAGCACAAGTAATTGTTCTTATCTCAAACTTTGAGAGACACACAGGAACTGCCTTTTTCGTCTCATTTCCAAGAAAGATAGAGTGAGGCCGAGTTCACAGTCACACAGCTTCAAAATGTGGTCAGTGCTATGCAAAACGAGTAACTGGTCATGGTTTATGGCTCAGTGCAATATGTGAACATAGTCTGAATGGCAGAAATATAACAAACATGAATTCATGTCTGATGTTACATATGAAGGCTGGAATGAAATAACTCCCCCTTGACTTTGAACAGGGGTGCCAAACTGTTGGTTCACCCACCCCAGCTCTGCGAATGGGAAAAGTATTGTGAAATGTCAAGTAACGGCAAACCCATGACTTTGAAGAAGGTAAAGTCAGAAGAAACTGCCTTTAGCAACAATCTTGTCCCATGATATGGATTGAATTAGAGGCAAGCCTGACTACAGAGGCCTGTATCTAGTCATTACAAATTTTTAGGGCACTTGCAGGGAGGCAAGAGAAATCATTTGCATCATGACATCATCACTCAAATGGTCATCTGCACAATGATGTATGTGATGTATGTGATGTCATCATGGCTTGTCATCGATGCCAGTGCCGGTTTGAATTAGACTTTTAACTGAAACTGCATTAAGAGTATGAAGTTTAATGCAGTTTCAGCTAAAGGTCCAATGCAAACTGGAGGAGGAAATGTCAGATGAAAGATGGATCTGCAAAAATTGGAGCCAATGGCTGCTGCAAAGAACAAAGACTTGGCAAGTAGACCAACTCTTAAAACTTATTCATACAAAGGGAGGACTTGTGATCACTCGGAAGTGGTTCTGACAGCTGCTCCTCACAAGGAGACCTGGGACAGATTTCAGGGCTGCCACAGTGGGGGATGGGCAAGCTGTGGGAACGGGAGAGTAGCAAAGGGAATCTAGACATAACAACATTCTTTCACCAGAGATCAAAGAGCAGAGATTTAAAAAGGGAACCAGAGAGGCAGGAAGACATTTTTTAAAAGGAGATAGGAGCACGGGTAGATATTTTGGAAGCTAGACAATGGAAAAGGGTAGAGATGGGAGAAATGTTCAAAATGAATAGCCAGGATCTAGATGCAGATAGGGATAAAGATCCAAGGAAGGAATATGGGAGGCTGGTTAAAAAACAAACAATTAAAGCTTTAAAGTGAACAGGAGATGACGGATAGAAAGGATTTCTTTTTAAATATAATAATGGGATTATTAATAGTTAGAATAGGGATAGAAATAAGAGAGAGGGGAAATATTAGTATACACATTTTATACAATAAGACAAAAGTAACAATCAGAGGGAAGATTAGAAATCGAACGACACAGCACAGTACTTGAGCAAAATGGTTCGGTTGAGATCGGCATATGTGGGACTGATTGGGGTAGATTGTATGGGTGACACTGAAATATAATTTTATCATATTTTATTTATCCATATATTAAATTATTGTATTTTATTCCAATTTCATTTTAAATTGTATTTTATTCCAATTCCATTTTAAATTGTTTTTATCAGATTTTAGTAATAATTTGTGTTTGGAATGCTGCACTTTGATATGGCTCATGGGATAATCAATAAAGTAAACTAACAACAGAGGCTTGTTAATATTTTGAAGAGTCTTGAAAGAAGGGACAAATACAAATACAATTATTTGATTAAAACAAAGATTAAAACTGTTAGAAGTAAAAATAAAATCGTTTCATTGGATGAACTTTAGCATAGATACATTGCTATTTTTGTAACCCTTAATGGACTTTTCCTAATACCAGGATTGAAATGGCAATGCTTTTTTTATATAAATAAGAGAGGGAATGTGGAAGAAGTGCTCAATTGTCATATTTTAAGAGGCGGTGTTAAGTTATTAAAATTGTTTATACTAGTTGTGATGCAGGTTGGAAGCAGGTTCTTTATTTCTTTTCTTTTTCTATACTATATTTTTACTTTTTACTTTTCTATTTTTCTTTTCTGCCCCTTTCTGTTTCATATTTTTTAGCTTGTATTGCTTTTTACTTATGTAATTACAATTTTTAATAATATTACTATTCTAAAAAAAAACTCTGATGCTTATGCTGGAGACCAGATCATCACCTTGGAACAGACATAAGATTTTGTTTAGTAGGATTAATACAATTGGCTTAAACTGTAATTCTGTAGAATATCATCTAATACAGATTAAGTAAATGGCAAGTACTGGCCATTCAAATTTCTGTTCTTCTGAGCCAGAAGAGTTCAAAGATTATGTACTTATGGTGTGATTAGATAGAAGTCTGCCTGCAGGTTTTTAAAAAGAAGTCTGTGTGTCCCTCCTCCACACTACCCTTAAATATAGCATAATATTCCGATCATGTGGTCTGGAACATACACAAGACTGCTGCCCCCACACCCACCAGCTACACCCTCATTGTTCCAGTTCTCACGCATGATTACAAGTATGAATCAGGGTTTAACTGCACAAGCTTGAACAGTTTGCTGTAGGAGCCACAGATGATTAACCAAGAGAACTATGTGAGGAAGTGCTATATTTAAAACGTTCTAGCTAGGAAAATATAGTCCGTGCTCTTCCCCCCCTCCATCTCCTTCCAATAAAAATCCTTTGTGGGGGAAATCATCTTCTATCAATGCTTGGCCATTTCATAATAATATACAAATGAAACCCACTGTCAGCCTTCAAGATTTTCTCTCTTTGCTTTGCATCTTTTGGCTGTCATAAGTAACGGGGGGAGGAGGGGGAGAATGATTATGGGAAGTGAGCTGGAGGTGTTACAAACCAGAACTGTATTAATTGGGGGGAGTACATTCTTGCTTAGGTTTCTATTCTATCCTTAGGTATTCTATGCTATGCGCAGCTGCAACTCTTTATCAAACTATGTCAAGGTCAACGGACAGAAGCTTCATCACCACCTGGAGATGCCCACATGATGGGATACACAACTTTTAATTGGAGGAACCAATTGAACTATTGGGGGTGGGAACGTTGCCATTACTTTGTATATGTGATTTACGCGCCTATTTTCTCAGATTCAGAATTCTTTTTTGCTACCACTTGATTTCCAGTAAAAGATATCTTTTCTCTAATTAAAAGAGTCTAAGTATTTCTTTCTTGGATTTTGAATGGAGCACCAGCTGACATTATTCTGAATCTCACATTACCAGCCCACCCAGAGAGATAATACATTTTCTTCCGAGGGGGTCTGAACATCATGTCAAGTCCAGCCAGTGACCAAGAAGACCTGGGAGCAACTGGAGGACAAGATTCTCTGCTGCTAGAGGAAGCAAGGTAAGCTGACTTGTTAGCAGAGCTAAATCTTGGGGAAAAACCAGCTGTAAAACCCAAGTGGTCCCTGGGAGTTGGCTGGAAGGATCCTGAGGAAAAGCCTCCTTCAGGAGTGACCACTACCCATCGGGCGTGGAAGAGAGGAGTCATGGCAAGAGAAGGAAAGGAAGAATTTTTACTAACTCAAGCCATGCATCTTCTAAATGAAGCTATCGGAGAACCTCAAACTGAACAAAGGTATGAGGGAGAGGAGGGGGAGGCAGCCCCGGCCAGAAGAAGCAGAGCAGCCACCCCATAAATCAACCCAGGCTAGCACAACAGGCAGCAGCAGCCCAGAGGCCCTCAGCGGGAGGAGTAATTGCCAGAAGACGTAGAACTCCAAAGGTGCCTCCATTGGAAGTAAAATATGGGGGGGATCCCAAGGAGTTAGGATTTTTCCTGGCACAAGTCTGGAGTCATATGGAGGGGATTTTTCCTCAGAAGCAGCCAAAGTTAGATGTGTTACTAGGGCTCTGGAGGGAACAGCTGCAAAGTGGATGGTGACTTTGCATAATGATAATGCCCCTCAGTTGATGAATTATGCCCTGTTCATGACTGCGCTGCGGGCCAGGTTTGAAGACCCACTTGCTGAACGTAAGGCCAGAATTAGGATGAAGACCATAAATCAGGGGCGGAGATCAGTGGCTGACTACACCCAAGAATTTAGAGAGCTGGCATGTCATACTCGAGGCTGGTCCCAGGGAGCCTTGATAGAAGTGTTCAAAGATGGGTTAAATGAAGATGTATACCAAAGCTGCATTGCCAGAAGAGACCCCAATGAGTTGCAGATGTGGTACATGCTGGCAGCAGAGGTGGAAATTGATCTGACCTGAAACAGACACCGGGGGGGGGGGTTGGATGGAGCAAGTCCTCCCCCACCAGTCCTCGAGAAGCCTTGAAACCCCAAAAGGGAGGAATGGTGGTGAAACCCAAGACCACTGCTTGCTTCCGATGTGGGAAGGAAGGTCACCGGGCTGCAGATTGCCGGGCCAAGTTGGAACCAAAGGGGGCACCAGGAGGAGGAAAAAACCCTGAAAAAACCCTAGCGAAGCCTCACGAAACAGCGCTTAAAGTGGAGGAGGTTGTAGAGGTTGCCCCTCCGAAAGGAGAGGAGCTGGGAACTCCAACCTCTTCTGAAGAGAGTGAATCCAAATCGGAAGATGACTCACTGGTAAGTCCAAACAAGGGCCCTATGACCATTCCAGTGAGATTAAGGGTACCCACGATGGGAGCCAAAGGGGAAATGCTGGCCTTGTTAGACTCTGGGTGCACGAGGTGCGTAATCAGCTCGGAGGTAGTGGAGAAAATGGGCTTAAGGCTAAAGACTTTAAAAACGCCCATAGCCTTTTGCCAATTGGATGGATCGATAGCTGGGGGTGGCCCTGCACATTTCATAACGGAACCAATAGAAATGACTATGGGGAAGCACAGAGAGACTTTGTGTTTTATTGTGGCTCCTGGGATAGAGCGGCCCCTAATACTGGGATTGCCCTGGCTCCGGAAATGGAACCCCCACGTCAATTGGAGGAAAGGGTCATTGCGCATACGTACTGACCAGTGCCCGGAAGGGGAGGGGCAATCTCAACCGAAACTCAAGAATCCCACTGAACTGGCCTCCACTGGTATCGAGAACCTGAAGGGGGAGGAAAAAATTCCGGAGGAATATTGGGACTTAAAGGAAGTATTCAGTGAAAAGGCCTCGGATGAGCTTCCACCCCATCGTTCAATGGATTGTAGTATTGAAATTTTACCTGGGGTGAAACTCCCAAAACCAAGTGTGAATTCCACCAGGAAAAAATTGACTATTTAGGTTATCGCATCTCACATGAGGGTATAGAAATGGATCCGGGGAAGGTTCGTGCCGTGTTGGAATGGGCCCCTCCCCGCACCAGGAAACAACTTCAAAGTTTCTTGGGATTCACCAATTTTTACCGCCAATTTATCCCTGCTTTTGCGAAGATAGCAATACCTATCACAAACCTCCTAAAAACCAAAGGGGAGGTGAAACCAAAGCCTACTAAACCACTGGAGTGGTCCATGGAATGTCAAGCCGCCTTTGAAAAGCTGAAAGACTGTTTGTGGCTGAACCAGTACTCAAGCACCCGTACACGGACGCTCCTTTTGTAGTCCAAGCCGATGTGAGTGGTATTACTACAAGCAAATGAGACGGGGACTCTGCAACCATGTGCACATACTTCACGTAAACTATCTGAAACCGAAAGAAGATGGGCCATCTGGAAAAAGAAGCTTTTGCAGTTCGCTGGGCTTTGTTAACCTGGACGCACTTCTTAGAAGGGGCAAAACACCCATTTGAGGTGTGGACTGATCATAAAAACTTGGAGCTTTGAAAATGCCTCGGAAGCTGTCTCCCAAACAAATTCGCTGGGCACAGTACTTTAAACGTTTTAATTTTTCATTAAAGTACATTCCAGGGGGGAGGAACTTCATGGCAGATGCTTTATCTAGATTACCTCAATATAATAGTGCTCGCCAGGAAGCGGTATGGCCGATTGTCCCAACCAAACAGTTGGCAGCTCCAGTGGTTACCAGAGCCCAGAAGAAGAAGGAGAAGGAGGTTGATTTGTCGAATGATTTGACTACACAATTAAGAGATGCTCTAAAACTTGATGATTGGTTCCTTGCTCGCTCGAATAACTGTACGGTTAGAGATGGATTGGCATGGGTGGGGGCCAAATTATATGTGCCAGCGAAGCTGAGAAACCAAACATTGCAGCAAGCTCATGATTCTAAACCCGCTGGTCATTTTGGATTCGTGAAAACCTTACACTTGGTTAAAAGGCCATTTTGGTGGCCTACTTTGAAAAAGGACATTGAGACTTATGTAGCTAGTTGTTCTATCTGTGCCTCAGCCAAATGGCCTCCTGGTAAGCCAGCAGGCTTGCTACAAAATGTGGCTAGACCAATGGCTCCATGGAAGGAAATCTCTATGGATTTTATAGTGGAATTACCTGAAAGTGGGGGGAATACCATTATTTGGGTAGTAACTGATTTGTTTTCCAAACAGGTACATTTCATACCTTGCCCGAAGATCCCATCTGCAAAAACATTGGCTAAACTGTTTATTTTACATGTCTACAGGTTACATGGAGTTCCTGAACGCATAATCTCAGACAGGGGTGTCCAGTTCACCTAAAACTTTTGGAAGGAGTTTCTGAAGTTATTGGGCTCCGCCCAGGGCTTAAGCTCCGCCCACCATCTACAAACCAATGGGGCTTGTGAGAGGACTAACTCGGTATTGGAACAATATCTTAGATGCTATATAAATTATCAGCAAGATAATTGGGCTGACATTGCCATTCGCTGAGGTGGCATATAATAATTCGGTACATAGTAGTACTGGGTTTACTCCGTTTAAAGTGGCTTTGGGACAAGACTTTGTACCCATACCCGAGCTTCCACGAGAGAAACCTAACATTCAGTCATTAGACGAATGGATAACACAACTCCAGCTTAACTGGCCGGTTACACGCAAAGCACTAGATGATGCACATCAACCTCATAGGAAATTTGCAGATAAAAGAGAACTCCACAAAAACCATATCAGGTGGGTGACAAGGTCTTTTTATCCACCAGATATTTGCAAACTACCCAAAAGTCAAAAAGCTTGGCCCTAAGTATGTTGGACCTTTCTCAATTGAACGAATTGTAAACCCTGTGGCAGTCCAACTGAAATTACCAAAAACTCTTCGACGGATCCACCCTGTTTTCCATGTTAGTTTATTAAAACCTGAACATACTTCCGACTTGAGACCAACTCAGGTTGATCCTCCCGTACCATTGCTAATTGAAGGTGAACAACATTTTGAAGTTAAAGAAATTTTGGATTCTCAAAAACGAAGGGGTCGATTTCAGTATTTGGTTGCTTGGAAACGTTTTCCCTCTTCCCAGGCTGAGTGGGTGAATGAGAAGGATGTTAGAGCTCCTACGCTTATCAAGGCATTTCGTACTAAATATCCTGATAAGCCCTAAGAAAATAAGTATGTTGCTGTTACCTGTATATTGTCTATTATCTTTTATATATTTTTCCCTGTTTAGGACTAATGTCTTTTTCCAGGAGGGCCAAATGTCAGCCTTCAAGATTTTCTCTCTTTGCTTTGCATCTTTTGGCTGTCATAAGTAATGGGGGGAGGAGGGGGAGAATGATTATGGGAAGTGAGCTGGAGGTGTTACAATCCAGAACTGTATTAATTGGGGGAGTACATTCTTGCTTAGGTTTCTATTCTATCCTTAGGTTTCTATTCTATGCTATGCGCAGCTGCAACTCTTTATCAAACTATGTCAAGGTCAACGGACAGAAGCTTCATCACCACCTGGAGATGCCCACATGATGGGATACACAACTTTTAATTGGAGGAACCAATTGAACTATTGGGGGTGGGAACGTTGCCATTACTTTGTATATGTGATTTACGTGCCTATTTTCTCAGATTCAGAATTCTTTTTTTGCTACCACTTGATTTCCAGTAAAAGATATCTTTTCTCTAATTAAAAGAGTCTAAGTATTTCTTTCTTGGATTTTGAATGGAGCACCAGCTGACACCCACAAGAATAATCAGATATTGAGGTGGAAAGGGCTGGAAAGGCAATGATGGGCTGCATAAAAATGAAATGCAGGCCTTGGGGAAGGGATTAATCGGTGTGCAGGTGGGGGCGGAGCTATATTTTGATATAATGTGGATTCATTTATGGAGACATTTAATACAATGGAAGATTTGAAGAAAAGGGCGGCAGTGGGGTCAGCACAATTTACATTGGGGGATAGCACTTTAGCATGAACATCTGGCTTGCTAGACTCTGAAAGACAAAATAAAATTAATATTTCCATTAAGGAAAAGCTACTTAAAAGTTCAGTTCAAACAGGTAATGGTGAAAACAAAATTGTCTAGCTGTGGACTCCAAGGAGTGATTGTTTCAAGTAATTATGTGAATTTCCTCTTGTTCAGCACCAAGCTATGCCACCTCCTCAACTGGTTGCCTCCCTCCCTGTACCCAAGGCCCTCATGAGGCAGCAGACCAAAGCTTTTTAAGGCCAATCCCAATATGAGTTTGATGGACAAGATGCCTTGCTATCTCATTTGGAAGGCCTTCACTGGGCAGTCTTCCTCAACTTAGGCCCATCTAAACATGTCAAAATTTGGATTCAGAAACCCAAGGCTTCTGGATGACACTGACTTGGGGAAAGCTTCCCCAAGTTCATTTCTCTTCCCTAAATTAATGAAACTAAGGCTGATACAATATTGGAAAATCCACCATTTGCCATTGTGTCAGCAGCTGAAGAAAGACTTTCCTATTTTCATGACACAAACCAACAAAGGGAACCATTCTTTTATATATTTGCCTCTGAGAGCAATTGGGAGAAAATTATTTTTCATGGGAGGAAGCAGAGGTGGTATTCAGCAGGTTCTGACCAGTTCTGGAGAACCGGTAGCGGAAATTTTGAGTAGTTGAGCCACTAGTTGAGCCATCGGAGCCACTGGTATTCCAAGATGTGTACTGTCCCAAATGAAGGATTGCTACATTTAGCACTCAGATCTAGCAGCCCCTGAAAGAAGAGGTGGTCGTGATTATTTTCTTGCTGTAAACAAAAAGCCACCATTCTATCTTCCAGCAGCAACTGGTGTGGCTTTGTAAAGGGGTTGTCAAAGAATGATCTATATCCCAAGAAGACCAGAATCGTGGCCTGTATGTAAGGAAGCGTACGTGTCATAACCACATTTTTCCTTGAATAAATTATGAGGAGTGATCCTCTTGAGCTATGCTTTGCTGCAGTCCTACCCAAAAAAGGAGCTTGCTTGTGGCAGCTGCCACTGGACACAGATTTGCTAAACCAACTATTCTATGGAGGAGTTCGGTGAACTTTGTAAGACTTCCCTTTTAAGGTACTTAGTGGTGGGTCCTTTTCTCCATTCTTACCGGATAAACTCCCAGGATCCAAAGCAAGACACTGATGCGATGGGAACTCTTGCCGTGTCGTAAGAAGAAGCCTGTTTGTTCCAGTAATAGGCCAACTTGTATAAGGCCAAGGAATACTGGGATTAAGAAAATCCAGATCTCAGCCTTGATAACTGTAGGAGACAGGCAAATGTGGTTTGGAGAGATGAGAGTAGATTCTAATCTCCCTTCCTAATTCCTGTTGGAAGTCATATTTTATTGAATCCCCCAATCCAAAATGTTGTAAAGCAGGCTTGCTCTCATAATGGAGCAGAATGCTCCTGTTATTACTTGGCCATGGTTGGCAAAACTGTATTTATGAGGCTAATCTCTGGGGAACTTTGGATGATGCCTTTATTCTGCCTTCTCTCCATCTTTCACCCTTCATTACCAGAACCTCAATTTGTCCGAGCCGCAGCTTTCCACAAATTCCCCATCCTCACCTTGGAAGATCTCGGATGACAGAGGCAATTGATCGCTGATAAGGGAACAGTTTGGGTCACGCGCCATGTTCTTCTCACTGGGACAGGTACCACTCCCCAGCCAATAACTTCCTCCTTTCTCATCATTAGTCACTGAATTAATCATTGACACGGGCTAAGATGGGTGTCTTGGCAACAGGGCCAAGTCCAGCTTTCCTCACCTGCCATGAGTTCCTGACTGCATCCGATAGATTAAGAAACTGTTAACAGTCCTAATATTTTAGCCGTATGAATCTGTAGTAGAATACACTGCTGTCAGGCTTGGAGCTTCATCTAAGACGGTGGTTCTCAACCTTTTCTTCATCACGGATCCCATTTAAATACCTTTTGTGGCCATGGACCACCAAGACTTAACTCATAACATTTCTTCAAGCCTTTGTGGATTCCCTGTGACATCACGGCCCCTCCCCAGGGATCCATGGACCACAGGTTTAGAACCACTGCTCTAGAGGGTAAACAACTCTTATTGTAGGGCAGGTTTTCCACAGTATTAAGTATTACACAGGTATTACAATATTAAGCCATGCACAATCTTGAAGATCCTATTCTACGAACAGAATCCTAGGATCTGTTCAGCTGGAAGGATTTTGGGAGATACATACTTTCCAATACATAGAATGTCTTTTTGTGAATATCAACCACAATAGTTGAATATCACGGACTAATTTTAAAATAATGCTTATGAGATCTAAACCTTGCATTTGCTGCCTCCTTCTCTTCATCTGCAAATAAACTAATCCACCACACTGGTAAAGAATGAGCTTTTTTGTAGAATGGCCTTCTGAGGCTGCTTAAGTTTCAGTTAGGGCAGCACTTGTCTTGTGATATTATTAAATGCAGGGAAACAATCTTGTGGAAAAAAAGGTGGAGAGTTGGCTATAATTGCTGATCAGCCTGGTTTTCACTCAGGAATCATGGGCCAGTCTCAGAAATATCAAACTTCAAATGCAATGTATCTGGGGAAACATATTAGTGAAATAGAAGCAAGAGAGAAAAAGAGATGATTTAGAACTTTGTTCCTACAGCCTCTTTTGCTCTGAAAACCAAAATTCCAATCTATTTGACACCTGTTTATATAATAGCATGGATTCAAACAAATAGCATTTGGCACAATCATATATAACTTCATTCTATTCTAGTTTTTCTGCATCTCATAAGGTATTGGCACTTGAGTTATGTTCTTCTGTGAACTCAAAAGCTAAGCAGGGTCAGCATGGACAGGTATTTGATGTCAAAATTTGGATTCAGAAACCCAAGGCTTCTGGATGACACTGACTTGGGGAAAGCTTCCCCAAGTTCATTTCTCTTCCCTAAATTAATGAAACTAAGGCTGATACAATATTGGAAAATCCAGCATTTGCCATTGTGTCAGCAGCTGAAGAAAGACAGAGGATCTGTGAGATCTGCAGCTTTCCTATTTTCATGACACAAACCAACAAAGGGAACCATTCTTTTATATATTTGCCTCTGAGAGCAATTGGGAGAAAATTATTTTTCATGGGAGGAAGCAGAGGTGGTATTCAGCAGGTTCTGACCAGTTCTGGAGAACCGGTAGCGGAAATTTTGAGTAGTTGAGCAGCAAATCCCACCTCTGACTGGCCCTCCCCCCATCTATTCTCTACCTTCTGAGTCCCAGCTGATCGGCTGGGTCTTCTTTTGTTGCTCTGCACAGGAATAGAGATGGAAAGCAGATTAGTAGGGTGAGGAGGGAATGGAGATTTTGAAATATATCCTTCCCCTGGAGTGGAGTGGAAATGGGGGTTTTACAGTATCATTCCCCTGCTCCATCCACCAAGCAACACCCACTAAGCCACATAATGCCCACCAAGCCACACCCTGGTAGTAAAAAAAAATTGAATACCTCCAATGGGAGGAAGGTCAGAGGGAAAGAAGACTGAAGAAAGAAGGAAAGTGGATCCCAGATATATTGTTCTGTGTTGACAAACCCACAAACACAGACTATGCTTGGATTTGCTTGTGATTGCATTTAGCACTGTCAGCAGATATCATTCAGTGGCTGGGACTCATCAGTTACATCCCCAGGGAGAGATCAGAGACAGTTCATCAGAGAAAAGAGGATCAAAGTCATGTGAAACTTTCAGTCACACCAATAGAAGTTGACCTATTCAAAGGGAATAAGGAGCATTATTCCATCACAGCAATCAGTTTAGTTTTAGCTGAAAAGAGGAACTTTGAAGAGTAGCACTTCCTGGAATGCAACAGTCTGATGGATTGCTTTGCAGATGTCACTCATGTATGAAAGTTACATACAAAGAAGGGAGGGAAGTGCCATATTGTTGATTCCTGCCCACAGTGTAACCCATTTTGCTAGGGAATTCTGGGGGTTGTATTTCCAATAATTCTAAAGAGTGCCAAAGGCTGGTAAGGACAGAGGCTTGTCCTTTCTACTAAATTATATACATGTTGGATTTAATTACTCCCTACCCATCTGCATGATAAGGAGAGACATATTTTCAAGAAGCAAAGCTTGCTTGTGATGTTTCATTTGCTGTGCTTTTCATTCAGAGTTCTCACCAAAGCATTCACTTCTATCACAAAAATACATTTTTTAAAAAAATCTTTTGGCTTATGGACTTTAAAAGGAGAGGTTTATCTATTGTCTAGCTAACCACATTTTTCTTACACAGTGAGTAAGATGCTCACCCCAACACTTCTTTCCACCTACCTGTAGTCCAAGGGCTTCTTTTTTCATGGACTTTGGGTTCAGTTTTCACTTATCATGAGTTGGGAGCAGACAAAAATCCTGAACAGAGGAAGGACAGCCCTACTCCCAGTTACACACACCTTTCCCTTCATGGCAACAGGTGGGCAGTGCAAAATGTCAGTGTTCAAACCAAAGACCTGATGTACCCACCCAGGAAAAGACAAGAGAAGTAGCTTCCCTCGAGGAAGTCCCAGCCCACCAAGTCAAATATGGCCAGTGTACGTATAAAGGACAGTTGAGTAACCTTGTGGTTTCCTCCCCAGGGGTTGTGGGCGTTGCATGCTTTCTCTCTCTCGCTCATGTACAAGACTCAGTCTGTAGATAAGCAGCACGCCTCTGGGCTCTGCAGTTCTTTCCACATTTCCCCTGAAGGATACACGATGGAAGCGGCTGCAGGGTACCCCTCTGTTTTTGTTGTGGATCCAACACTAAGGGACGTTCCCTTTGTGCCGCCCAGACGGAGGAGTCCGAAGACATGTCAAGCTTGTCAGCTGTTCTTGGGATTCCTGGTGCTGCTGGTGCTGAGTGGCTTAACCATCCAAGCCTATCTCCTGATTTCCTTTCGCAAGGAACTGGACACAGCAATGGCACAGGTCATAGAGAGTGATCAAGCGTGGTGAGAATGAGGTTCTACTGGGGCAGGAAAGAGAGGCCAGGGTGTTGGAGGAGGAACCTAGTCAATGAATGTGCTGGACCATTTGTCCTTGGTGTAGTAGTACTTGGTTACTCCTCAGTTGAAACCAGGACAGCTATGCTGTCATTTGTTAGTGTGGTTGGCTCCACATATCAGGTGTGTGCTCGCGTATGTGTGCAGGGATATGAGAAAAGAGAGTAATAATTTCTTAGGTATGATAAATTCAGGGTTGTACTGACAATGGTCAAAGTAGCTTTCAAAAGGAAAAAATATTGGTGGGAGACAGAGAGAGAAAGGCACTTCCAGCAAGTCAACTGAACAGCAGGATCTAGATTTCAATTAATCTGATCTAAGCATGAGACCAATAATTAGTATATGGCACTGCCATTTTTAGTCTCTTTTAATGTACCTTGTATGAGATGGAAATACAAAGGGCAATTAAACAGTTGCCTCTTTCAGATAATTTTACAGATAAGTCAACAGAATATCTATTTGGAATCTTTGTGTATTTTACAAATTTTCCCTCTTTTCTTAAGGAAAAAATGACATATATTCCTCCAAGCCAGATCAATAGCTTGCCTGATTTTGGTAGAATGTTCTATAAATGAACCATTGCATGCTTTCTAAATTATTGCAGATAGCTAAACAAAATGTATGAACCAAACCCACTGAAGGTTTATACTCATCAATCATGATTAATTGTGAATTAGCCTGATTTGTGAGTCTAGCCACTGTACTGTATTCAGTTGGCTTCTTATCCTAGAATCCTCTCTTAATATTTTGCTCACTTCTGGATTATTAATTACTGATAAAAATGCAAAAATAAGGGGAAATGCTATCCTTTTATTCTGGCTTGTGGTTAAATTCTTATGCTGACAGAGATTCAAACTTCAGATGTGTTGTAAACCACATAACCTAGGAATGATTTCCATGTTGAATTGAAATATGTCATTTTTTACATCTCCTACAACTTAATTTACCATTATTCTATAGACAGGATTATATGTAATTTAAGAAGCACAACTTTCTTTTTTTTACAGCTAATCCCTGGTTGTTCTGATACAATAAAAACAATAATAATGTTATTATTATTAATAACATAATAATATAAATGCATACCCAAACTAATAGTAACAATTATTATTATTAATATTATTACTATTAATGACTTTCTGTGATTTAAGATTTATTTCCATTCAAATTTAGGCTGTGCATGAGATCAGAATATACAGCATTAGGAGGTCTCTGTTTTTATCACATTTCTAATAGAACCATAGTAGCATAGGTTTTCATGCTAAAAGGAGAGTTCTCTTCCTCTGTTTTTGCTGGCTTCCGTTCAGTCTGACTTTCTGCTCTTGCAAATGCAGCTAGATTTGGGGGCAGGGATAGGCAGTTCTAAGTAATATAAGCTATTTTCACCCATACTTATGCCTTCACCAATTTCCCTTGCTGAGGCATTTGCAGAATGTTTCCAGGCACTACCCATCCTTTCTTAAGAAGTTTCAACACACTGGATACTCCCGGTGATAATTCAACTCATCAAACTGAAGAATGAATGAATATTAAAGAATCCTGTGAGGATATCTTGACCAACTCATCCCATGCATGATCTCTGTGCATATATAAACAGCTAATGCAAGATCAAAGTTTGTGGATAAGTGCACAGATGGTGAATTCACCTTAATTTAACCTCTGTTGTGGTTGCCCCAGCTGCTTGTTATTTTATTGATTTTTTCAAAGATTCTTTATGTTCCTGTTGGAGAAATAGAGGGGAGAAACATGTGGAATCCAGAGTTTTGTTCAGAATTCGGTTTTGAACTCTGGTTCTATTTTTTTTGGTGGAAATTAATATTCCAAATAAAGATGTTAAATAAATAAGAATGTTTTGTGAAGAAGAGGCATGTATGTGTAGAAAATGAATTTCTAGTGCTTTTTCAGTTGGTTTATTAACAATTGTCTACTGGGTTTGGTTTTTTTTAGGGAACAGCCAACGCGACTGCTGAAAAAATTATACAAGGTAAATTTATCTTCTCTTTTGTTTCAGTCTTCACCTAAACTCGTTTTCATATGATACCATTTAAGTGCCTCAGAGTCATTATTTTTCAGCAATTAGTGGGAAGTAGAATCAAACAGATTTCACATATAGTTTAATTTGGTACTACAGAAAGTTCCATTTCTACATGACAGCTCCATAAAGCAAAGGACCAGGTTGGGGAAAGAGGGTTATGGAGCAAATCTATCTGTGGTCACTAAAATTCAATATCAATTTGATGGCACATGACCAATCCTTCCAATGCTAAGTGACAATTTCTATGCTGCAGATTCAGTTAGTTTACATGCTATTCCTTCCCTCCTTGCAGGGTGGGAAGTGTACTGATGATGAAGGGTCCTCTTTTAGCCCATTCTGCCCCACACAATGGGTGTGCAAATGTATATATACATACTCACAGCTATTGGTGTCATCTCCTGACTGTTTTCCCGATTCTTTCCAATAGTAGAATAGTCCCAAATATGCTTTTTTCCAAAGGGCAAATGGATGTTTCGCTTCTCATCCAAGAAGCTTCTTCAGCTCTTTCCAAAAGTCCATTTTGCCTTTTTGGGGGGAAACACTTTTAGGACAACCATGACTTGGATGACTGAGAATCTCCATAGACAATAAGGAATAGTATTGATTTGCAATGAAATAGAAGAAAGAGGAAAGCAATTCAATTCAATCATCAGTGTGTTTTTACTGTACAAATGAAACGCTTGTGCATAGTTCTCTTCACTGTTAAGGCTTAACAGATTAGCATTTCTCAGATTCATTTTGCAACAGAACCTAACAAGTGTTAGGTAAACCATTTGGATTCAGCATGTCAAAAATGTAGGAAAAAAACCTAACTTGACACTGCTGGCATGTCAACCCCTCCCCCAAACAGAAACAATTCTCTATCCACTTAGGCCACTCTGAACAACACTACATGGGCCTCGATTTCAGCTCTAGTGCCACCACTGCCATTCCAAAAGGCCACCTAGTTCCCTTCCTCAAGGCATGTGAGCCTTAAAGAATGGCATGATTGATTGCTCTCACAGTCCAGTGTTCCCTGGGATCTGCTGACCTGTAGGCGGCCTTCTGCAGCCGACCTGAGGCTACTCTGGGTCACCTGAAGACTTTATTCTTAAGCAACTTCGTAGAATGTTCTCCTGCAGCCTCTGAAAACTCTACAAAAACCATTCTTTCACATCCTTCATGGCTTCCAAACAGTACATGAAAATGGCTCATGTTCTTCAGAATAGTTGTTGGATGTTATGAATGTAGGTGTGTTGTGTCATGTCTCTTTTGACACACATGTCATAAGTTTACCATCACTGTATTAATCTATCAATAGCCAAAGATCCTCCACCCAATCTTAAAAAAAAGACATTCAGGAATATTATTTTTAAAAATCACAATTTTTTAATTTTTTAATAGTTCACTGGTTGTGGTGGGTATTGCTCCTGTAATATAGTAAAAATACCCACATTTTGTCTCTTTATTCCAAAGTATTTCTCTGGGCTGAAGGAAACTTGAAATGATCTGGATTTCTTAGCATTGCCCAGTTGCTCCATCATCAGAACAGGCAGGCAACTATTTCTGAAAGGCAAAAAATGGAAGATTTCATTATCTGTTAATAGATGATAGATAGATAGATAGATAGATAGATAGATAGATAGATAGATAGATGATAGATAGATAGATAGATAGATAGATAGATAGATAGATAGATAGATAGATAGATAGAAGATAGGTAGACAGACAAACAGAGAGACAGAGAGACAGAGAGACAGACAGAGAGACAGAGAGACAGAGAGACAGACAGACAGACAGACAGACAGACAGACAGACAGACAGACATAGAAAATGTCCAGGACCAATACTGACAAGAAGAAAAGTTATTGGCAATTGCTTTCCTGGAATAAGGTGGTGGGAGGGCACAGGAATGAGGGAAATAGTGACTGAGAGTGAAAGCCTGCAGTCCAGACTGAATAATTTGCAAGCTGGCAAAATGTTTCACTCTATATAAGAGCTGCTTAAAACTGCTTAGAGTTAGATTTGTTGAGGACTGAAAGATTACTTGATGAATGCTCCTTTAATGGCCCTTTTTAGTTCTTTTGATAGAGCATCAAGTGGTAAAACACAGAGAAGAATGATAGCTCATGCCGGAATGTGTTATTCTGGCATGAACTATAGGTCCCATTATTAGGGATAGCTGAGAGTCAGTTTGGTTTCTAGCACCAGGCTAGAAACCAGGAGACTGTATGTTCTAAGCTCACTTTATCATGCAAGCCAGCTCAGTAACCTTGAGACGATCCCTTTCTCTCTGCCCATGATGCCAGGCTTGGCGACAAGCTGGTTGGTCAAATCCTGCCACAAACATCAGCACTCAGTTGGTTAAAAAAGAAAAAGCTTACTGTGGGGAAAACACTAGGAAGAAAACTGCTTTTTCCAAAAGGCAACTGGACTGCCTTGAGTTTTTTTCCCCCTTTGAAAACATTTTGTTTCTCAACTAAGAAGTTTCTTCAGTTCGTTATCAGAACTGAAAAAGCTTTCAAAAGAAAAAATAAAACCAAGCAAGTCCAGTTGCCTTTTGAAAACAGAACCTTTGGAAAAACTACAACCTGGATGGTTGAGAATCCCCATAGACAAGATTAAAGAGGGAAAAAAAGTTGACTTGGTTAGGGAACTAGAGTGAAATCTTGATCGGTTTTTCACTATATAATAAGACTCCATACAATAGCAACTCTATAAAATCAAATCAAGTCTTTAAACTGACACCTTCCATTACCCACCCTCTCAGTTACAATTCTGGTTACATACTGTGTCAATTTTTCCATAGTTTAAAGGAATAATGTATAATGTATTAATGGAACAATTCATAGTAATCTATTATAAGCATGGAGAAACGCTGTGGGTGAGACACTGTAGGAGTGTGGAGGATCTATAAAAAAGACATACAGTATACATCTTGATAGAAACAGCAGTGGAAAGAGTAAAAGCAAGAAATGTCTATTACCAAACAAGCCACAAGAATTACTGTTCAAGAATTGTTTTTCCCACCAGATCTCCCCAATGAAATATGACATTCAAATAGCATAACTATTGGAATTCTGGGAGTTGTAATCTTGAAACTTTTGAACACAACCAGACCAGTAAAGGCTGAATGAGCAAGTGAAACATCAATATACACAATCTGTCTAGCCAGGCCATGCAACTTTCTCAAAAATTACTTGACAATTACCTTGGTTGGGCCAATTGAATAGGAAAGAGAAACACGATGCTCTTCTTCCATTCCCATCAGTTCTGGGAAGAATATACCTAGACTGCCATCATTTTCCATGCACAATTTAAGTCCCTGACATTGATTCACAAAGTCCTAATCAGCAGGGCCTGATTATCTGAATGACTACATTTTCCATTCTGCACCTGTCTTGGTACCAGGTCCTGCTTCAGAAAGATGCTTCTACTCTTCAAAGTCTAGTTAGCAAATGCAGGGAGAAAATGTCATCTCTTGCTCCCAAATTACAGGACAATTACAGAACAGGAGATCCTAGTGGTGAAAACACTTGCCTCCCACTCGGAAAGTTGAAATCCTAGGTAGTAGCAGATGTTTCTCTTCTAGGGTGCACAGAAAAAAAATATCTGCAGCAAACTCCACACAGGTGTCAGGAAGGACATCCAGCCAGCAAATACTCAGCTCCATCTAATCGTCCAGACTCTACCCGAATAGGGTCAATAGGGTCATGAAAGGGAGTTTTGTGTTATTGATAGCTTTAGTGCATATAATTAGTGCATTTTATTTTTCAATATATAATTGCATTCTATCATTTGCAGTGCTCGTAATATGCCTTCGTTAGCTTGCATTGAGTTTGTATAGAGCCTTCTCAAGCTACCTGTTTTGATAACAATCAGTTTCATCTTATTCCTTTCAACAGCTCCACCCAAGCTTCCTCTCAAAAGACCATCTGCTCATCTGACACTAGGTAGGAAATCTTCTTATGAAGTCATATTTTTATTCAGCTTTTAAATGCATGGAAGCTGAAGTAGGACTAGTTTGCTGCTTGTGAATAAGACAGAATTCTTGAGACCTGACTGGGAGATTCTGGGAATTGAAGTCTACATCTTAAAATTGCTGAGACTGAGGAACACTGCTTTAGATATACGCAAAGCTAACACAGACAGCTAAAGCTAAACTCTGTTAGATTTCTGTTCCACTTTCCTTCCAGGAGAGTAAGATGGTACTCCTTCAATTTATTCCCTGTGATGGAGGGTACACTAAGAAAGAGAGAGGAATTATCTACTAAAATCACCCAGTGAGGGTGGATGTCTCATATCTACAGTAAAACAGCATCCATATGTGAGGCTATTATGTTGAAATGAACGTGGCCGTGGGGGTGAGGGAAGTAAAGTCAGAGCTCACTGCCCTTTCCCTTCCCAAAATGAAGTTTCAGCTTAAATTGAGGCAATGATTCTCCAGTGTTCAGTGTTCTCTATGCGTGTATGTGGGTATGTGTGTGTTTTGAAGCCAGATTGTTAAAATTAGTTTTCATTGCTGATCTATTAGTGAAGATTCTATGAAAATTGTTTGCTTACCTCCCCGCCCATCTATGAAATAAGTCTGGTTGTATTTTCCAGAACTCCCTGACACTGCGCTTATAGATGGAGTCCTGCAGTGGGAACATCAGAACGGGCTTGCCTTTCTGCATGACATGGACTACAAAGCTGGTTCACTGATTTGCAGCAAGTCTGGCTACTACTATGTCTATTCCAAGCTCAGCTTGATGTATTCAAGCTGTCTAACCAAACACCAGAGAAATTCCCTTTTCACCCACCACATTTACAAAAGGACACCTCGCTATCCTGAGAAGATATTACTGCTGACCAACTACATTACCTATTGCAACTCTAAGGACAGTGAACAGTGGCACGGCAATAGCTTCCTTGCTGGGATGGTGTATCTAGAAGAGGAGGAAGAAGTGTTCATCAAAATAACAAAACAGGAGTTGTTGTTGTACAAGGATGACTCAGTATCACATTTTGGCACCTTCATGATCTAAAGGCTGTAAGGCTGTGCACAGACTTGATTTTAGTTGAGCAATGAGAAGGACCCCTTCCTTGTACCGTAGTGGGGTCATCTCTTAGTGTTGCTTCAGACATTTTTCAAATATATTGAAGGAAGGGCAAGAGGTCTGCTCATTTTTTAGAAGGAAAAAAAATGTTTGATCAACTGTTGGCTGGCCATGACCAAAATAAAAAAGGGTGAAAAAATATTTGGTGTGGGAGGGAGGACATAGGAGAACTTCTATTTCTTCAAAGAGTTACCTGACATTTCTTTGGCTGGACTGTCCATTAGTCACCCATGACTGGCATCCCAAGTGAATGCCTGTTTTAAGTAACAAGTGCACTTATTTGGAGGGTGGGGAGGGATAACGCTATTTTTAATACATTATTATTATTATTTGAAATGCTGTAAAATCCTGCAAAGTCAGTCTGTAAGGAGTCATGGTGGACAAAGAAAATGAGATGACAATGTAACACCACCGCATGGTCTCTGAAAAGCTGCTGTATGTACAGGAGCCTTTCCCCACTTGGACCTACCTACAGCATAAACTTGCCCTGGCAGTCTCTATGTTCTTCCTTGTCCCCATGGTCTTGTTCCTTGCCTTGGTCTTGTTCTCAGCAGCCCGGCACCGAGAAAGCCTTGGAATGATGTTTTCCTCTCTTATTTTGATCCTTCCAGAGTCACTCTTGGAGTGAAGTCAGGGAAACTACCTGTGAGTGGAAACACAGGTAGTTGTGAAAAGTAATAAAGGCAGGACAGGGATGGACTCTGAGCAGAGACCCGTTCTGCCTGGGGGGACTTAGATGGGTGGACAGCACTTCAACTCAGCAGTAGAGAGAGGCCCCTAAATTCAGGATCAAGATTTTGAAGGGCTTACTCATGAGTCACTTCATCTTGAATAGATGAACCACATTCCAGAATGGCCGTTTTATAGTTATACTGACACAGCATTGTTGAGCCAAGGAGCTTCCTGTGTTGGTGATTGTTGCTTATCACTGCAGTGAAACGTCAAATGTAAGCTAAGCTTGAATGACTGGGCAGCTTGCTGACTATGACATGGGTCCTGTAGTCAGGAATAAATCCATTCCTTTATTATTGGCTTCAAAGCCCAGGAAGCCATTTAGTACTTGGATAGACATTGCCACTATGAGCCTTTAGGCCTTATTTATTCTCTGATGCTTCTCCCTCACCTCCTACTAAAGGACCTTGGAAGGGGTTTTTATATTAACCATTCTCTTCTACGAATGCCTAGCTGCTTTTCCTTCTGCACAGTTGCTGCATTAACATAGGAATATCCATATAATGGTATAGGACCACATGATTGTGTTAGTACTGTAATGCCCAAATAGGGCAGTATTTCCTGGATTAGTCACTGGCTCGTGCTACCCAATCAGGAATTATGTACTAAACAGGGTAAATCCTGCCAAACCATGTGAACAATCAGATTTGATTACATTATATCCCTTAAGGAAAAGAGGACTATATAACGAAACAGAAGCATTCAAATATCATTGAAAGCAGAAGAGATGTGATACTTTTTGAAATATGGGTGCATGGCTACCTTAATAGTGAAGGTATGATTAAAAGTAAAACTTCTCTAACCAAAATGACATCTGCCTTAGTGCTCCAAAAAATCATTCTGCCTTTTGTTAAATAAGAAGGTAATGCATTAATTCCCAATCCTGTATTGAATGAGATCATTATACATTGGCCTAAACCAGGCTCCTAGAGAAGGGCACCAAGCAATTTCAATGGAACAGCTACTGTATGTGTCTGATAAAATAAAATTCCAAAGATTAATGTGTCAAATACATTGTTTATGGGCCTGCTGTGAAATAGGACTTGAAAACTAGAGCTATGATAGAGTATGGCAGCCAGGGATGTGTCCACACTATATTGCACCTTGTTTAAATTACACTGGTTTCCAGATTATTTCCCAACAAAGTTTTTATATTACCTTTAAAGCTTTTATCAGTTTAGATGGAGGCTTTCTCATTGCCTCTTGGCCTTGCAGGATTTAGGTTAGCTGGCAGAAGTGTCTGTGGGGTAGCAGAAGGAAGATCCAAAATGTCAACAGCCAATTGAAGTCCTTTTTTATCTGTGTAGCATGTAAAAATGGGCTAAGATTTTGATCATGCAGTTGCAGCATAATCTTTTTTTTTAACCTCCTCTGCAGACATTCTGGGATAATCTCACTAGCAGGATCAAGCCCTGGAAAATTTAATTGGCTTCTTAGCTTTCACTCTTGAGAGATTGGTCAAAACCTCTTATCTTCCAGGCTTTTTGGAGAGTTAAGCTTGGCATCCTGCTGCTATAGTTGGTTGACTGATATTCGGTTACTTCCTGTTCTTTTGTGTTTTATTGTGGTATTGCTATGACTTGATACTATAAGGCTTTTCATATAGTAAATAACCTTATTTTTTTTTTTTTGGAATTGAAAGACTGGTTTTGTATCTCTAAAATAAACAAATATGCTTTTGCAAAAGCTATATAGATGGTGTGGTCATGCAGAGCCCAGCAAAGTTTGACTGAAGAAGCAGGGATAACAAAAGATGTTGAAATGGCTTAAGCCAGTTAGGCCTTATTTTCTCTTATTTCATAAATTATTTGCCAACTCTGGTCAACAGATACATACATGTGCCTCTCTCATAACCACTTTCACATCACTGAAAAACTCCCTGACTCTAGATTCTTTGACTTTTCAGTAGCTCTTAAATCTCTATACATGTCTAATGACATGTGTAAGTCCTTCAAGAAAAGAAGAACAATGGAATGAGACCTCCTGTGAGATGGTAGTATTTCACAGATGGCATCCAGAGCATGCTGACCCTGTCAGACCTTATCTGACAGATTGAAGCCATTGGAAGAAGATGATTCCATTGCTATCCAGCCCCTAAGCCTTGCAGGAATTTAGAGTTGTCTACCAAACCTGGAAACAACTACTTATTAGTGCAGCTTCTGAATCAGAGTATCACTTGTGTGGCTTTAGGTTACACTTCACTGTCTTAGTCACAGTGAGCTAACTGTGGGCTTCACAGTGGGCTTCCAAATGTCATGAAAAACATCATTCTAATATCTTTATCATGAAATGTATCTCCTGGTGTATCAACTCCCCTGGAGATCGCAGGCTGCCTCAGTGGAAGATGCTACTTTTTTAATGCTAGGGAATTAAAGTAAAACTGAGAATAATATAACTCTTCTTATTATGTATAGGAGGAAAAAGGTTTCTGGATAACCATGGATGGAGAACAAATAACAATTAGGTTCATTTGGAGATAAATAGGAAAGTGGTGGTAATAGAGGTTTGCAATGCTATTATATAGATTCACAGGGCTTCTGCTGTGCCTCACACTTGCTTCCTTTAGTCAAACCGCATCACAAGGGCTCAACAACATTACAGAAAGGATTTCCTGTGGCCTGCAATGCTTGGTTGGCTGGAGTGTGTTGAAGAGAAGGGTGGTAGCTGGAAAACTGCAACATTTTTATAACCTGAACCAAAACCATGTGCTCAGTTTTAGCAGCATTGTCTGGTATGATAGAAAGCCACCCCGATGAGCTCCATTTACTGAATACTGGCCCTTGTGAGAGGAATAAATTAAATTCCAGGACATTAACCTGAGGCTTTGGGTTGAACCTAGAGGTTCCTCCACCAGCAGCATTCTATAGACCTTACACTGAGGGTTCACGAAGATAAGTGAAAGCTGAAGAATCACTGAAAATGCACAGGGTGCTTTCAAGTACATGAAAATCACTCTCTCTTTAGCTTAGAGCTTTTCCCCATTTGCATCTAACCGCAATGCAGCCATCTTTATCTGTGCCAGGGTTAAAACTTCTATTTCCACCCTTAAGTAGGTGCCATCAATTGAGGCTTTAAAAGCTGTTGTCTTTTACTGATTTATACCAGAAACAGACTAGTATTTAGCAGGGGGTGAACCTTTCAGACAGCACCCTCTGCCTGTAATGGTTTGTGAGAATGATCCTGGGAGACTGGGGGAGGGGAGAGAAAGATGCTAACTAACGGAATGATTAGATAAGATCTTATCATAGGGAGAGAAGGCATAGCCTGCAGTTACATCATGGATAAAGAATCTCAGAAGGGAACCCCCCCACCACTTCTCAGACTGTAAAAAGATGGTGAGAGATTTGTATTATCAGATCTTCAAAATTGTTATCAGCCTTCCCAAGTAGACCAGACAGGAAACAATACTAGATGAGTTATTTGTTAAGTATTATCTAATATGGCCATTAGAGTGGAGTCAGTTAACAGACTCCACTCATTGGCCCAACCACTGGCAGGAGAAATAAAGCCCCGTCAGTGGCTGAAACCTTGGACAGCACCGGCTACAAAAATAAAGACTGTTGCCTGTTCCTGCTGTGTCCTGCCTCTTATTACCGCGGACCCATCTAACACTGGCGACGAAGGTAGGATCCTGAGCTGCAGAGAGAACAAAGGACACCTCATGGGATTCAGATGCCATTTTACCGGCCATCGCAACAATTGCAACCCTGCCAACCAACATGGCTCAACGATCGAACAGCCTGGCACACCACCCAATGTCGATCCCCTATGACCCGGCAAGAGAGAAATGGTCTTCATACATGGGCCAATTCAACCTGCACCTGGAAGTCAACGGCCTCCAAGCAGACCCCAATGCACAAAAAAAGCATTATTCCTGACTTACTGCAACACCGAAATCTACAAGATGGCAGATGCCCTAGTAGCGGATGACCTGCGGAGTGTCTCCTGGGATGAACTCAAACAGGCACTCAAGGGACACTACGGCCCTTCTCCTTCCTACCTGGCAAGCCGGTGAAATTTTTACACGTGGATCCAGAGTGAGGGGGAGATGATAAACACATTCATAACTGACTTGTGGAAGATAGCAAAAAACTGCAAGTTCCCCAACACCGAAGGAATGATCCAAGACTGAATCATCCTGGGAACAAGGGAACCTGCACTACAGAAGAAACTCTTGGCCCAGGAGGATGTCTTATTCAAAGAAGCCATTGATGAAGCACGAGCCGCAGAGTCCTCAGACAACTCGGTAGTGCGTATCCGAGGAACAGGGAGGATCCATGCAACCAAGACCAATCGGCACCCTAACTGATGCAACTCCACCTCCAAAGCAAGCGAGGGTGAAGACGAGGACATGCACAAGGTGAAGCCCAGTAAGCCAGACAGGATACCCAGAAATGAACAGTGCGTGGGTTGTGGAGGATATCATCACCCCTCGGCATGCTGTTTTAAAGACACTATCTGCTGAAGATCTGAGCACAGAGGCCACATTGCAGAGGTATGCCAGGCCATCCAACTGACAAACAAACAAGGCAGGTGACCATCAACTCCCCCGAGGCAAAATGGCCACCAAGGGGGAGGGCGAAAGGCTCCTGGTGGGAAATTCAAAAGGAGAGCTGACGCCAGGGAAGAAGAAGCACACTTCACCTTCATTGGCTATGCCCAGACCCAGGTGAGACACGCTGATGCCTATGAGGCCAACAAAGTAATGGCCACAGTAGCCATCGATGGCAAGCTCTGCCTGATGGAAGTGGATTCAGGGTCCTACATGTCCATGATCTCATGGGACACTCTCAAAAGACTCCAATCCAAACTGTGGTGCGACCAATTGGAAATACAGCCAATTATATTAAGAGACTACCAGGGCTGCCGCATACCTGTACTGGGCCAGAAAACAGTACACATCAAATACGGCCATTTTCAAGGAAACCTACCACTCACCATAGTAGACCAGAACTTGCCAACCCTACTAGAAAAAGAAGGGTTCCAGCCACTACAGATCAACATTATCGGCGTTCACAAGATTCTAAAACAGAGGGATTCTATGATAAACTGACTGATCTAGATAAGATTTTGACAGGTACTGATGAAAAGGTGATTAAAAAATTATACGGTTATTTACTGGGAATTAAACTAGAGGAAGAACAAGTTAAAGAAACTATGATTGCTTGGGGGAAGAATTTTGGATATGGGATTGATTTAGAGAAATGGCAAAAATTGTGGTCTCAAAATTATAAAATGACAATGTCAATAGCTTATAAAGAAAATTTGTATGAGATGTTTTACAGGTGGCACTTTTCCCGACAAGAATAGCAAGAATGTTCAAGAATAAATCTGAAAAATGCTGGAAATGTCATCAGATACCCGGCTCATATTACCATATGTGGTGGACTTGTGAGGACGCTAGAAAATACTGGACTAAAATTCGCATGTGGTTGGAAAAAATGACAAAGAAACACATAGATTTGAAACCAGAGATCTTTTTATTGGGAATCTTACCTGATACATACAGTAAAGACTTGAAATATTTGATTGTAAATGTATTAACAGCGGCTAGGATTGTATTTGCTAAAAATTGGAAAAATGAGAAAATACCATTGCAGGAAGAAATTATTAAGAAAATATTGGAATGTGCTGAGATGAGTAGATTGACATTTGAAATTAGAGATCAAGAGG